>NC_141164.1:92939628-93093699 GCF_053477565.2 Lygodium microphyllum
CTTCATTCTTGTGCATGAGAGAGAGAGAGAGAGAGAGAGAGAGAGAGAGAGAGGGAGGGAGAGTATATGTGAGAGTGAGGGATCGTGGAGAACCTCTTCTTCTCCTCTCTTCATCTTCTCATCTTCTCTTCTCTTTTCTTTCACTCATGGCTATGGAGGTTGGAGCTTGGAGCATGGGGATGGAGATTGCTTGAGCTAGTGCCTTGAATCATGGAACCATCAAAGGATTTGTAGAAGAGGACTACAATGATCAGATTCAACTATAAACTCACTACATCCTTGAGTGGGAGTGTGCATGGCTATGTGAGAGGTATCCATAGCCACTCACTTGAAACACTTGACTTGATAAGTAGTTTGTGTCAAGATTGTGGGAGAGAAGGAAGGAGTCTCCCTTGTAGCTTTCTTGCTTGCACAATGGGGGAATACACACAAGGGTGGAGGCTGAAAACAGTTTTCCTCTTCTTAGTTGTGTAAGCCAAAAGAACTCTCTTACAAGGAAATAGAAGAACCCTATATATGGGTCTCAAACCAAACTCAACTAACTAAGGTGGCATACTAACTGAGCCACGAACTAGAGTAGATAAGGATAGCTATCATCTAGCTATTATTCATGGGCGGTGTACCAACCGCATCTGCAACTGACACGTCGGTGACATAAATGCACAACGGTCACCCTGGCATATCACGAGTGGAGCTCGATATCTCAACAGTTTGTAGGGTCTCGACAATTGCTAGTGATAATGATGAGAACTTCCCTTGTGCTTCTTCCACCAAGCAGGCCCCTTCTTTCTAATGGAGATAAGCCCCCCCTTCTCAAACAAGCAGGCTTTGTGCTCAATTCATAATCTTTCCTTTTGTTTCTTCAACCTAGCAAGCCCCTTGGTCAAGTTCATAAGCTTCCCCTATGCTTCTTTCACCAAGAAGGTCCTCATCCTTAACTTCACAAGCTTCCTCTATGCTCAGTTCATAAGCTTTTCTTGTGCTTCTTCCATAAGGCAGCCACCTATTCAAGTAGCTCATGAGCTTAAGTAGCCCCTCAGCTTCCAACATCCAATGTATAGTTCAATCCCAGACTGAAAGCTACTAAATCATTGTTGTAATCCATTGTTAGCAACCTTCAATGGATTTTTGAATGCATCCAATCTGACAATAATGTACCAAAATCCAAGCCACAATAGCTCTACCAATCTATTATCTATTTTTCATGGATTGGTTGAAGCTTTGTACTTAATTTAATTGCCAAAAGCAAGCTTTGAATCTGATTTAGATTTTGGTTCATCATGCTTCTCAATTTGATCATTCACTCTTACACTCCTACTCTAATACCAATTAAAAATATGATTTAGATATGCAATAATGGAAGGGAGGTGGCACAAGACATGGAGGCTCAATCCATCTTTTTTATCTTCATCTTCATTCTTCATGTACACAATGAGTATCGTCTGAAATGGATATATAATTTTACTTTAGGACACTTTACATATAAGCTCTTTTTCATTTCATACAAGCATAGGATATCTTGCTAATATAGTGCCCCGTGGAGGCATTCTTTTCGAACGCTCCCCGACTCTTCTGGTGACTTGCAAAATCATTGATATCAAGAAAGACCTACATTGACATGAAGTTAGATCAAAATAGTAAACATGGTAAAATAAAGTGTCTAAACAAACTATTGATACACTTACTTCCTACTCAACATCGGTCAGAACCTCCGAGGGTCACTTGACTTGGACTCATTGATCAAGGGGTTTGTTGCTCTTCTAAGGGTACTTATCCTACCACCAAGCTAGCATGAACTTCCTGAAACTCTTGGGTGCCAAAAATGCTTTGCCAAGTTTACAGCATCTTCAAGAGCTATGAGTGCATCATCTATGTGTTTTAGATTTGAGTTGATGTACTTTGTAGGCAAATTATCATACATGAGTGGAAAGTCATTGGTGATTGCCAGTATTGACAACACCTCATTTTCCCTTACTCCAAAAAAATTATCCACATCATAGAGAAATATGAATTCTTTGTCATCAATGAAGACTTCACTTGTGCTATCTATCCAATAATTTGTATTAGACGGTAGAGATTGCAGCCTCCTACTCACTTGAGCCACCTCCTAAGGTATTATCCACAATAATTATAGCTCTATTGATTATAAGGTCAACATCTTTTGCCTCTTTTGTAGCCTTTGCTTCCTCTGTAGCATTGTCCATTGGTGAAGGCTTTGGATTAAGGACACGGACCTTTAATAAGCCTCCCACATGCTCTTCAGTATCCACTATGATTGTAGGTGGTTCCTCACTTTCATTGAGTAAAAAAACAAAAGTGGCATTCCATGAGAGGTAGTCAGTGCCATACTGATCAAAACAATAGAGTGACGTGCTTGAAGTAGGTAGGGGTGAGATTTGCACAAAAACAACCTTGTCATTTTGGAAATACCTCCATACAATTGATGTACTTTAAAAGATTATATGGTACCCATTCCTTTTGGAATCCTAGAACCCGACAGTATATTCTCATAAGTATGTGTTCGTGTACTCAATAGGGTACTATAGGCTTGGACCATTCCACAATACTGTATCATAGGTTTGATAATAGGACAAAGATCTTGTAAAGAGCTAATCTCCCAACGAATTTCATTCCTTGAAGGAATTACGTGAAGCTATTAAGAGTGTGATCCATCATGGAAGAAGAAGTGAAAGAGGTGAGTACAAGGGTGTTTGGGAAGGAAAAGTGGTTAGAGAGTTGAAAAATGAAAATTAGACCAAGTGAATGATTTTTATGGCCGTAGACTTAGACTTTTAGTTTTTAAAAATCCATTAATTTTATTAATAAAATTTTAAAATTTTAAAAAAATAAACTCACAAAGAAATCCAAATTATAGAATTTTAGAGAATTTAAAACATGTATAAAGTATTAAAAAATAAAATCCCACGATTGATTCATCGTTAATTTTTATACATCATTTTGTACATAAATTTTGACCTATTGCAAAGCACTCGATAATATATAATTCTTCTCTATTCTTTTTCCCATCTGATAGGAAAAAAACCAAATAAGATCTGAACTACTATGTCCAAACCAAATCAAAACAATTCTAATATTAAATAAGCTCACATTTTTACCCCAATACAAAAGTTGAAGCTCTCCGTATGAACACTTTCCATTAAGACTAGATATTCCCATAAATTTAGGAGACTCCAACAATCACTCATTGTGATTGACTCGATCATTCCACTTGGCATATGAATTTGAATATCAAAATTTTATCCCATGTCTTTAGTGGACTCCAAGGGAATCCATTGGTCTGCTTTTTTCATCCAACATTGGTAATAGAAATGCATGTACAATGATGAACATGCAATCAAATAATGAAATTTAATACTAGAGACCACCACTCTGTATGAAAAGATGTTGCCTTTGTGCACCCCATCTATCTCATTCCATCATTTTTCAAAATTGGAATTAAGAAAGTACTCTATTATATTCTTACAAATAAACATGGAGGAACATTGATGCGGATTAGTGCTTTTGAAGATATGCAAAAATATAAATTGGTACAAACCATGAAAGACCCACTGATCTTGAAGCTCTCCCGAATCTCAAAGAGCTATGAATATCATGTATGATCTTCATTTTTAATATCTGAAGCATCCACTCATCCGAAATGAGCCATTCCAAAGAATTGAGAAGTGGATAAGGAAGTAATTCACGAGAACTATATGAATCAACTGATGTAGATAATATATAGATGAACTTATAGGAAAAAATCTTGTGATGTAAACGATATTGTGATGACTTTTCAATCATCATTGTCTCACCCACATTCACATACAAAGCTTTTTATGTCCCAAACAAGCTTCCCAAAGGCTGGTCCTCAAGAAGATTCGAAGGGAAACTGTCTAATGGGAGAGAAGAAGTAAAAATCTCAAAAATATATGAGAAATTAAGAACATCAAAGAAATGACTTAAAATTCGAGGGAAAAATCTATCAAGTAGTCCCAAGAGGTAGTTTCAAGTCTTTCACACCATACATGTATTGAATTGATGCAACAAGACCACCATCTTGAGTCTCCTGAAACCAAGTAGTCTATCCTTTCAATGATTTTGTAGTACACCACGATGACAAACTCGATGAGGCCCTATTGCTGAAGGTTACATGTAGACCCATGAATCCTTCTTGAACACTGCTTCTCCTTCCCATTTTCCATGTTTATCCTTTGTATTACGTACATAGAAAACAGATATGAAATCACAGGGTCACCTTTGTTGACATATAGATGCCATTGGAATGGTAATTGAAAGTAAGGAGGGTTGTGTAGCTATGGCTATGTGAACACATAAAGATGAGAAATTTTGTGGAATGGAAGAAATAAAATTACCATGGAAGAAAGAGAAGAAGTTGGGTGTTGGTGGCTATGGCTAGGAGAATATAGGGGCTATATGGCTATGGCTATGCTCAAAAGAAAGAGGGAGACTGGGTGCTATGTGACTATGGCTAGGAGAAGCTAGGGTCTGTGTGGTGATGGCTATGTGAGGATAGAAAGATGAGAAGATTTGTGGAATGGAGATAAGATAATAACCAAGGAAGAAGGAGAGTCTAATGGTAATGAAAGTAAGGAGAGCTGTGTGGCTATGGCTATGTGAGCACATAAAGATGAGAAATTTTGTGGAATTGAAGAAATACAAGTACCATGGAAGAAAGAGAAGAAGTTGGGTGTTGGGTGGCTATGGCTAGGAGAATATGGGGGTTGTGTGGCTATGGCTATGCTCAAAAGAAAGAGAGAGGTTGGGTGCCATGTGGAAGGAGAGAATGGTAATGAAAGTAAGGAGGGTTGTGGCTATGGCTGTGTGAGCACATAAAAATGAGAAATTTTGTGGAATGGAAGAAATTAAATTACCATGGAAGAATGAGAAGAAGTTGGGTGTTGGGTGGCTATGACTGGGAGAATATAGGGGCTATGTGACTATGGCTATGCTCAAAAGAAAGAGAGAGGATCACTACAACAAAAATGAGCCATAGACGCGCAAAGTTGGGCGTGTCTATCATTGGGTCTATATGTGCGTGTAAAAGAGCGTGTAAATAGACACGAATTTTGCGTCTATATATCCGTGTAAATAGACGCTAATATAGATGCGCTTTCAAACGCGTAATTATTTAACCACCTGAAATTGGACTTAATATAATAAAAAAACCAGAGTTAATAATTATTTAACCACCTGAAATTGATTGTTGAGTATGCACGTGTGCGCATGATAAAAACCATAGAATTAAGAATACACATTGAATCATTGAATAAAAAAACCAGAGTTAATAATTATTTTTGCATTGCTCTCTAATGAATGGCAGTTCCTCTAGTTGACAAGCCTGATATAAGTAATTAGCGGCAAGCGACTGAAACCTTATTATACAATTAGTAGCAAGCATTGCAATATGTATCTCGTGATTTCTCTACTTGAAGATGATAAAAAATACTTCCTTTTTATTATGGAAAATTCACTTTAGCTTTAAACTTGACTATTGATTATTGAGTATGCACGTGTGCACATGATAAAAACCATAGAATTAAGAATACACATTGAATCATTAAGCAAATTAAGTATGTTACAGTGAATGATCCATCTCATCTTCAATGAGATTAGCCCTTACTAAACTATCTACTTCTAGGTCTATGTTACCAACAGGTAATGAAACAAATAAGTCTATCCCACTATCAAATGTGTTGCTATATTGCTCAATAACTTCATCAATATCATCGACAATCACATTATTGTATTCTTATGTGTTTCCTTGAACATCCTCGCGAGGTTCATCTTGTACTATATCACACATATCATCCATTGTGGTGTCATCATGTACATCATCATTAATTGTTGGATTGTCATCTGCTATCTCTATGTCGGTAATATTACCATATATTGGTTTTGAATGATTAGATATAGGGATGGCATACCACCATCGGTTATTGTTTACCATTGGATGATACACAACCTGTATTTGAAAAAAAAAAGCAAGAAACTTAAATACTTATTATATTGTGTATATGTATCACATGTATACATATAAAAAAATTAGCTTTTGCATATATACCTGCTCGCATTGTTGAGCTAGTACTAATGTGTCATTCTTGTTTTGGTGAAATTTTGTAGAGTCAATGATTACAAAACCACTTGGATGACGTCTGATTGTGCAATGCTCACCATTTGTTACCACTTCTTTAAACCACTTCACATCCAGTATATATATAAAGAATCGTCTGAAGTGAAGCTTCAAAATATCTTGGATCAAGCCACAATAACCTTCCATGGTACCATTGGCATCCTCGAAGTGAGCAAGGACACCACAATCTTGGATATTTCTCTTTTCATCTATATGTTGAGTTCGAAGATGTTTACCCTCACACCAAATAGCATTGAATAATGTGCACTAGTAGTAAAAGATTAAGATCAAACATGTCAATTATTTATATAAAATATAACTTATAGAAACAAATTAATTGATAGTATGTCTCACCTTTGATAAGCAACCTCGTGCGCATTCCCACTCTTCTTGAGATATATTAATTTCCTCCTCTTTTTCCATTATCTCCATTTTCTCATGTAACCAATCTATATCAATATGACATGGGAGTGCATTTAGATGATCTGGAAATGAGACATTATGTCCATATCTGGTGCGAAATGCTTGTCTTTCACTTTTTCTTCTTGCCCTTGCTTCATTATATAGTGTCACCCATTTTCTCATTACATCACTATTGAGCACACAAAAACTATTGAACTTACGAAGTTCTTCTTTTGTTAGCACTTTACTCATTCCTTTTCCTTGAGGTATTATAGAGGTCATCTTCAAGTCTTCATCATCTTTCCATAGTCGTGGTTGAGAGGGGTCCACTTCAGCAAGATATTCAGAGATATGAACAAGGGATGATTGCACTAACCAACCCTCAGCCATGCTTCCCTAAGGCCATGCTTTTTGCCTCACAAAATCTTTCTAGGTTTTCATGAAGCGCTCAAGAAAAAACATCCACCTTGCATGAACTACCCCACAAAGTGCGATCTCATCAATCAAATGTACGAGTAAATGTAATTGAGTAGTCAAAATGGATCGAGAAAAAATTTCCTCCACCAAACAAACCACCTCAACAGATAATACTCGAGCATCTTGCAATGTGTTCGGATCAATTTCCTTCGAGCTCATGTATTTGTCAGGATATATTTGAGAATTGTTTATTTTTGTGTAGAAATTCAAAGATATATAATGAAAAAATACAATGTATACACACCTCACAAGCTCTCCCATCTTGTAAATGATATCACATACATCTTTGGATACACAATGGGATATGCTAGTAGGAAGTACGAACTGAATGTAAACAATATTTATAGATAAAATGATTAGTTGAGAAAAAAGTCATCATACCCCAAAGTTTACACATAGTTACTCCACTAATTACTATATTCATGGTTAGAGATACCCTTACTTGAATCATTTTGTGCCAATCGTGGGACTTCAAACCAGATAGTTGCTCCACACCTCTTTTCTTTTTCTTTATGAAGGCTCCCTTGAGACATCTCATACATCCTGTGGGTGTTCGAAAGCTACATATTTGTTCCTTCACTATTTTTTCATCGTTCTTTGACAACATCCAAGGTGCATGGAGTAGCTCAATCTTTCCTCTGGGTCCAATGCGTTGTCAGAGAGTTCACGCAAGGGCTGCAGAACAAGGGGTTCAAGGTACAGCAATGGAAGAGACTAACAAGAAGAACTCAAATTTTTGATGTCAAAGTTCACTATATTGCTTGTCAAATGAGTTACAAGAAATTCATGTTCAGAATATTCCGAAGTATCTCATAAACTATTTACATTCAGGTGTATGTTGATAGTTGCAGTAGGAAGGGAAACACTCTTCACATCAGCATGTTCATTTCGTAACTTGGCAGTTGCTAGATCAGCAGAGAATTTCAGAAACTCCAGAAGAACATCTCTATAATGAGGTCAAGTCCATCATTATTTGCTGAAAAGATATCAGCAAGTCTTTACAACTTCCATCTTTTGTTGATTGGATTCATGGCTAAAGAAGAGGGCAATGTCACAACTAAAAGTTCAAGACAATGGCACTTAGACTTGAAGAGCTCAGCTGGGCAGCAATCCCTGTGTTTAATTCTTTGAAATCCATACATACAGTGCCAAGTTGTGAACACAAGAATGGATGCATTCTTCCAAATTACATGAGACTCGTGTAGCGTATCCAACTGTATTGTGAAGTTTGTTGCATCTTTGAAATGCTGTGCCACTAGGCAGTGTGACCTGTAGAACTCCACCTTGCAGTTGTAATCCACGTGCAGCTAACTTCACTTGCTCTACTTCCAGAGAGTGTAGCAAGCACTGCATGTGGCATTACCCTTATCTGCATATGCGTGCTCTATACTCCCCTGTTTGTACTGCATTCAGTTACTGGGACTTGCCAGGAAATGGAAAACGAAAGCATCCTTGTCTTTCGTGATCTGCTCCGCCTCGTTGGCTTCCACAATTCTGCTTTTGTCAGCCAAACTCTGTCTCAAGCATTGATTTCTGCTTAAGGAATCCCCCACAAACACCAGGCGCTTGTTTCTCAATCTAACCAACAGGTCCGTACCGGCGAATCTGGGAAGGTTGCAACCAAAGGGCTTCCAGCTCCATGTGGTGTAGTCGGAATCCGGCCTGCCGTTTTCAATGCAGCTGAACGACTTCTCTACGAAAGGGCAGGAGCCAGGCCTGTACAGGGGATAGGTGTCACGGCGAAGGACCCATTTGCCTTGGAAGATGTCACACTGGGAGATCAGATTCAGTTGTTGTTGCTGCTGCTGCTGCTGTACCGGTTGGCTGGAGGAAACAGAATTACCATCTCTTCGATCTTCGTGGTTGTCATGGATAATAGAAGAAATCAGAATCGGCTTGCTACTGTCGTTAACAAGAAGAACGCCACCAAAGTTAAGCTATGTCATAAGCATCTTGTACAGACAGACCTCCGAGAGAGAGACCGGAGGAGCCCCTTATTCGAATTCTGCACTTCCCTGTCCATCCTCCTAGTCGTCCACTTCTTCACCTGCATCGTGGTCTCATCCTTGTCTTACTGCCTCATCAAATTCCAAAGATTACGTCCAGCGCAGCACTTCGCTTCCTCTCCATCATTCCAGCAGTCTCTCTCTCCTCCCCCGTAATAGATTCAGAAGTACAGTAATATATTTGAGACCGGGAGGAATTTGTCGGATCAGGTCGGTCAATGAAGCAGCAGCTCGATCTCGGAAGAGCCCTGAGGTAGAAATGCCGACCCGGGGTTCACAGGTAGACCCCCACAGACACAAACAGTCCGAGAGAAAAAAAAGACAGAAAAAGCTTCCCCTTCAAATTCTTTCCCCCCACGTATCCTCCACGGACCGTCTGTTCTTCCCTCTCCATCTTTAGATTCCTATCTTTCCGTTTGTGACTTCCTCTTTTTCCCTCCCTGTTCGTGACTTCCTCCGCTTTTTCTCTCCTTTCTCCCCCAATTAGCATTACCCCCCCTTCCTTTTCGTCACACGCTCCTCTTTTCCCTCCCTTCTTAGCTTTTTTAAATCCCTCATTAGCAACACTGTCGTCAAGTCTCTTTGCCAATAATGGCATGAAAATCTCTCACCAGCATTGGATAAGGGTGAGATCCAGTTACGGACCTTAAAATATAGTGTGTAGTCTCTTCATTTGTAACCAAGTATCTTATTGCTTCTGATGCCACATCTTTCAACGTACCTGTACCAAACTGGACAGCACGTACCTCAACTCCAAAAAGTCTCATTCTGAATACTTTAAGAGCCTGTCGTTCCATATCTTTGGCGCCCATGTAAACAACACATTGTAACCCAAAACAAGCACACACTGTAACAGTGATAACTCCATGCTTCTCATAGCACATTTCAATGCTTAGCCTCCTTCTTTCCAATTCCTGGATGTGGAGGGTTGTTATCATTAGGTATTTTTGATGTAGCTGGAGAAGGAGAAGACAAAGTCCTAACATGTTCACCAGTATCAGTTGTGCTTTCCACTCAACCTTGCTCAACATAGGCTGAAAGCATCTCATCATATTCGCCACTTTTGTCTCCAACTCCTCCCCACTATACTCATACGCATTAAATAAATGTAATCACAACAACTAAGTATGTACAAAGTACCAAATCCCATGCACAACTTTTGGGTGGTTTACACACATCGAATGCGCAGCAATACGACATCCACCCCCTCTAAACCTGCGCATCCTCCGGATGTGCCAACTATCCAGGATCATTCAACTCCACAAACAGGTCAAGTCCATCTTCTGATTCTAGTAAACCTGTTTCTCCATCAGCTTCATCATCTATGTCTTCTGTCTCATCTGCTTGTCTTTCTCCTATCTGCTCTTCTTCTGTCAATGCTTCAAGTGCATATTCTTCATCTTCTCTTCTCTTGAAAATCTTGACTCGTTTTCCAGCAATAGGCACCCTCAATGTTGTTCCATCTAATTCAGCCAGCTCATAGGTACCATTGTCAAAAACATGCTTTACTTCATATGGTCCAAACCATCTTTGAACCAATTTTCTCATGCTACTATGCTGATTTTCTAGACTACTGTCATAGACTAGAACCCAATCTCCTTCTTTTATGGCTCTAGGCCTCAAGCGATGCCTTAAATCAAACCTGTCCTTATTTCTGAGACGGGCTGCCTTCAAACGGTCAATGGCTAGCTGCACATCTTCTGTCCTTCTCTCTAGTTGACGAATCCGAAGGGCTAACAGCTCTTCCCTTGATAAATTCTCATGCCACGGAAGAACACTCCAAGTAAGAGTACAAATTTCAGTAGGCATGACAGGTTTTTGCCCATACATCAACTCCGCAGGCATGTATCCAGTAGTCACACTATGTGTAGAGCGATCAGCCCACAATGCAAAAGGTAGTAATCTCGGCCAATCTCCAATCCGACCTTTACAAGCTTTTGCCAATGCTTTAACTATTGGCGGATGTCCTCTTTCCCTTTTGCCATTTCCCTCTGGATTATAGGCAGTAGTAAGAGCCAATTTAATCCCAAGCCGTGAGAAGAATTCTCTAGCTTCATCAGCATCTAGCTCTCCACGATCAGCTGTAATCTTGCCTATACATCCATACCTGCAAAATATTTCTTCCAACAAGAATTTACATACTGTAGTGGTGGTCTTCGTCCGCAACGGTCTACCTTCAACATAGTTTGTAAGATCCTCCCTAGCCAAGACAAGATATCTCATTTGCCAAAGTCCCACTGGCAAAGTAACCAAGTCTACCACCCACTTGTAATGCATACATAGTGGATAAGTCGGATGCAGCTCATCACGATGTCGCACTAAAGAGTAAAGCTGGCAGTCCCTGCAAGTCTCCACAAAGTGAGAAACATCTTTATACATTCCTTTCCACCAGTATCTTTCTTTGATTTTCTCATAGGTAGCCCACACACCTCTATGTCCAGCCCATGAGCTCTCATGAAACTCTCGCATAATCTGTATCTGCATCGCTACATCACAAACTACTCTCAAGGGCAAGCCTCCTCTTTTTCTTGGATGCTTCCAAAGAAAACCATCTTTCAAGAAATACCCATAAGCCTTCCTTCTGATTTTCTTAAATTCATCATCTGTCCAATCAGCTCTTCGAGTCAATGAACTTAGATACTGTCCAATTTGCAGCCACTCATCAACATAAAGTTCTTCAATAAAGGCCTCAACAGTAGATACATGACAATCATGAATAAGGACAGAAGCAACAAACTCTGTCTCATCATCTTCTGCAAGCATTGACTCCTCATCCTCATATCTCGCTCTAGAAAGCATGTCAGCAACTGGGTTATCTTTCCCTGCTATGTGTCGAAATTCTAGATTCAATGATTTAATATAGGCAATCCATCGAAGCATCGCTATATCTGGAGTCGAGCAACTAGTAATCATGCCAAGCAAAGGCAAACAATCAGTTTCCACAATAACTGAAGCTCCAATAAAATATCCTTTGTCACACTTCAGTGCAGTGACTACTCCCCACAATTCTCTTTTAATCTGCGGATATCTCCTTTGTCGCTCATTAAGAACTTTAGCTCCAAAGCGGATAGCATACCTATTTCCATCAGCATCATCCTGTCCCACTGCCCAACCTATGCCATTAGGGCTAGTATCAATTGTCAACATGATCGGCCGTCCACACTGATAATCCGCCTTGCGTAGAGTAGGAGCTGATTGCAACAGCTTCTTGAGCTTACGCATGGCTTTTGAATGCTTCTCATCCCAATGAAATTTTTTCCCCTTTCGAAGCAGCTGATAGAGAACATCTGCAATATGAGCAAAATGAGGAATCCAAATCATGTAAAATACACAAGCTCCCACAAATCTCCGCACCTCTGAAGTAGTCGAGCAATACTCTGCAATCCTGTTTATGGCATCCACCTTTGCAGGAGAAGGCTTTCTGCCATAATATCCAACCATATGCCCAACTATGATGACTTCATTAACAGCAAAGACAGATTTCAGCCCTGAAAGTGTCAAATTTACCTCCTCTAATCGTGTCAATATTTGCTCACAAGCAATCAAGTGGTCAGCCACAAACTGTCTACATCCACGCAAATCAAGACTTTCATTCTTTTCTTCTTCTGCACAACCCTTAATAGGCACATCATCTAGAAAAGGCATGGTATACTGCGGAATATAGTCTCGAAGAACTCTATGCATAGCATTCATCATATGAGCAACTGAGTTTGTAGCACCTTGAGGCAAGGTACACATCCTCACAAGACCAATAGGTGTCTGCATAGTAGTAATATCCCTGCTTTCCAAGGCAAGCTGAAACTGATCATAACCTGAATACAAGTCACCTAGTGAATAGATGGCTCGTCCTGCAAAAGCCTCAGCAAATTCATCCACAACTGGACCTGTTCCCACATTCCTGATTGTCACTTTGTTCACGGGCTGCATATCCTGAATAAATCTCAAAGTACCATTCTTCTTTGGTACAGTAAACCACCTGTTAGAATAAGGTGCAGAAGAGGGTTCCAAAATCCCCATTTTAATCTTTTCATTCAGCAACTCTATCAGCTTTGGCAAGTGTGCTTTAGGCACAGGTATAGGGCGTATATTCCATGGTACATGAGGAACAGTGAAGATGACCATAGGTGCAACCAATTCGGGACTAATATAGCCAATTTCATGTGGAAAGAAAGCAAATGCCTTACCATGACGTCCAAGCATCTCTCTAAAACATTCTTTTTCCACTGGAAGCAAAAAATCATCATTTCCAATCTTCAATTCTGCAAGAGTTTCAGTTGTAAACTTATGTCCAATATTTGCAGGATCCCTCAACATAGGCTGCTTCATAGCTTTTTCAATCTGTTCATCACTATCAGAAGGAAGCGGGCCTGCAACCGGCTTAACCTTCTTATCAACTGTTTTATATTTTGTTCAACCTTGGCATCATTCAAGCACTCTTTCCTTTGCTGCAATTTCTGCAAATTTTCAGCATCTTTCAACTCTGTTGGCTGAAAAATTTCAGCCTTTAGCTCTATGGACTGCATGGGTGCAGTCTGAAACTCTGTATGCAGAAATTTTTCTGCATTCAACTCTGTTGACTGAATGAATTCAGCCCTCGGCTCTATGGATTGCATAGATGCATCCTGAAGCTCTGTATGCAGAAATTTTTCTGCATTCAACTCTGTTGGCTGAATGGATTCAGCCCTCTGTAATTCTATTAGCTGATCAAGATCAGCCATAAATTCAGCTTGCTGAGTTTTCTTAGCCTCTAACTCTGTTTGCAGCATAAAACCAGAAATTTCCTGAAACATATCCAAGGTTTGCACAGGTATGATCTTTGAACCCTTGCATACATCAGTTTTCAGCATTGCTCTTATCTCAAACAATGTATCTGCATAAGACATCCCTTCATACAATCCATCCACATGCTCTACTGCTTGCAAAATACCTGCATTCTTCAACTCTTTCTCCTTACGACCAATGTACTGCCTGGCAGCTCTAGGCAAATCTGAAATTTTCTGATAACTCACTGAACTATCTGAAGTAAACCCAACAAAGTTATTGGAGAAAGACTGGCTGCCAGGAGGCGAGATCTCCTCTTTTCTCCGCTCCGTACCACTGGCGTCTCGCAAGACAGCGGTACCTAATGAAAATCCAACTCCTTCGCAGGTAGTGGTGCCTCACGCAAGGAGTCCCTGTTTCTCGGATGATTTACCCCAACAGTCATAAACTGAACAGCTCGCATACCATCTTTACTGCGTATCCGCGCATAAGCTGACCCGTCATCCATCACTTTTGTTTCCATTCTTGCTTCTGTAATGAAAGGCTGTCCAAGAATAATCGGATAAGAGCATGAATCCTGAACAAAGCAATGATAATCCTCTTCAACATTACCAATAGAAAATCTGATACTCGGACAAGCAGCATACATATCACCAGAAGTATTATTGGCGGCTCTCATGCGCCAGCCATGCTCTGCATCCATAGGCCACTTGCCACTCTCATAAACACCTCGAACAATAAGATTAATCTCAGAGCCATGATCAACTAAAGCAATCAAGGGAATTTGTTTCTCTCCAATCCTTACCACTGTCTCAGTGGTTGCTCTAGCCCAATGACTTCGTGAAAAATGGCTGCGAGGAATGAGAATAGGGGTCTCATCATCTTCATACTGCATAGGCTGCACTATTTTCTCCAATTGCGGATTAACAGAAGCATTCTCAACCATCACTGCATCTTCATGCTCTTCCCCAAGAGCTCCATGCCACAATCCCTGTAAAGCAGGTCCTTCCATCGCATGTCGTTTCCTCCGCAAAAGATCCTGCATCTGATCCTGTATTTCTCTTCTAGCAATCCCAAGAGCCTCTCCAACAGTAAAAGTAACTTCACTATTCAAAATTCTTTCATGAAAAATCTTACTCATATCCGTTTGTATATCAAGGTCTGACAAGAGCTTGAATCCTGGCTCTTTTCTTGGTTGCCTCTTTTCTTTCTGCTTGTCTCCCATTGGTTGATCAGAACCTGTTTGAGTTGGAGAATTTGACATAGGTGGAGCTGTAACAGGTGGTGAAACAAAGTCACCCCCTCTAGTCTTTTTGGAGGAGCTAGGACCCTCCTCATCTCTTCTTCTCTTTTCTTCAACCATGGCATCTAAACCCTGCGTTTTAGCCATATAAGCAAAAATAGAATACCTGTCAACAGGAGAATCCCATCCTGTTTCTCCTCGGATGCTAGAGCCCACACAAGTCATAGTAGAAGTTTGGACTTTCCCTCTTCTCGCTATCTCCAAGGCAGAAGACCATAAAGCAGAGTCTCCATCAGATTTCTGCTCAAGCTGGACTCCAAAAGCTGAAGCATCTCCTCTAACACTCACATAAGCTGATCGCGCAGCCATATCATCAACAAGCTTCTTCATACCTCCCTTACCAAAGTTCGTGTCAAGAGGAGCGCCAATCTCTGTCAGCCATATCTTCCCATCTTGTCCCCAGAACACTACATTCTTCTTACGTGCTTCTTGAAAAGCATCACAATCTCTGCAATGTTGGTGCTCTGTACTATCACACCAAATACATCGGCGCCCTTTTCTTTGACCAGCTGGAAAAGCAGTCACTGGAACAGGTGCTACAGCAGGTACTGACATAAGTTGCTCCTTTAACTTACCAACTTCAGCTTTGACTGCTTCAATCGTCAAATTCGCCAAGCCTTTAATAACATCATCTACAGATAAGGGCATTGGAGCAGCAAGAACTGGTGAATTCACAGCAGGAGGAGTAGGCTTAGGCAAAGAAGCAGCAGGGGTAGAAGAAGAAGTCTCCAAGGATTTTTCAAGAACTGATCCTGTATTTCGATGCAGTCTTACTCTCCTGTGCTGCTTCTTAACAAGAGCATTCACAGCATCAATGACATGTCTCCACTCAGTCTTTAAACCTGAATCAGTAGCTTGATCTTCCAAAAGATCATCCAACTTTTCCTGTAAATCAGCATCTGCAGCTTGCAAAAATAACTCCACTTTCTGCATCTCCAAAGCTTGCTGTTCAGTCCCATCCAACTGATCATAACGGCTTTCAAACTCTCGCAGAAGAGCGGTAACAAAAAGTCCCTTATTAGGCATAGAAACCCATGCTAAAAAATTCCTGCGATTCATAAGACCTGTATCCTCCAGGAAATATTCATCTTTTAATGCCTTTTTAAATTCAGCCCAACCTGCATGTGCCTCTTGAATTTCTGCAATTCGACCTTCAAGAGCACGCACCACGATCCGCAAGAAGTAGCGGCTTCAAACATCTTGAGAAACCCCAAAAAACTTCATCTTTTCTTCATACAAATGCAGGTAAGTTGACACTTGCTGGCCATTAAACTGCTTCATCTCCTGTTGGACAGCTTTCAAGGCATCCATAGCATCACTGTCTCGTTTTGCATGAGCTTGCTGCTGCATATACATGGTAAATGACTGAAACAGGTTCTTCATGACATTATCATCTGTCATCTCTTCTTGTGAGTCTCCCATCTTGCTGATGACGCAGCACTTTCACGACGGGTTCACCAGAAATGTCGTAGAGTTCACGCAAGGGCTGCAGAACACGGGGTTCAAGGTACAGCAATGGAAGAGACTAACAAGAAGAACTCAAATTTTTGATGTCAAAGTTCACTATATTGCTTGTCAAATGAGTTACAAGAAATTCATGTTCAGAATATTCCGAAGTATCTCATAAACTGTTTACATTCAGGTGTATGTTGATAGTTGCAGTAGGAAGGGAAACACTCTTCACATCAGCATGTTCATTTCGTAACTTGGCAGTTGCTAGATCAGCAGAGAATTTCAGAAACTCCAGAAGAACATCTCTATAATGAGGTCAAGTCCATCATTATTTGCTGAAAAGATATCAGCAAGTCTTTACAACTTCCATCTTTTGTTGATTGGATTCATGGCTAAAGAAGAGGGCAATGTCACAACTAAAAGTTCAAGACAATGGCACTTAGACTTGAAGAGCTCAGCTGGGCAGCAATCCCTGTGTTTAATTCTTTGAAATCCATACATACAGTGCCAAGTTGTGAACACAAGAATGGATGCATTCTTCCAAATTACATGAGACTCGTGTAGCGTATCCAACTGTATTGTGAAGTTTGTTGCATCTTTGAAATGCTGTGCCACCAGGTAGTGTGACCTGTAGAACTCCACCTTGCAGTTGTAATCCACGTGCAGCTAACTTCACTTGCTCTACTTCCAGAGAGTGTAGCAAGCACTGCATGTGGCATTACCCTTATCTGCATATGCGTGCTCTATACTCCCCTGTTTGTACTGCATTCAGTTACTGGGACTTGCCAGGAAATGGAAAACGAAAGCATCCTTGTCTTTCGTGATCTGCTCCGCCTCGTTGGCTTCCACAATTCTGCTTTTGTCAGCCAAACTCTGTCTCAAGAGGCATAGCATGGACACCCATTGATTTCTGCTTAAGGAATCCCCCACAAACACCAGGCGCTTGTTTCTCAATCTAACCAACAGGTCCGTACCGGCGAATCTGGGAAGGTTGCAACCAAAGGGCTTCCAGCTCCATGTGGTGTAGTCGGAATCCGGCCTGCCGTTTTCAATGCAGCTGAACGACTTCTCTACGAAAGGGCAGGAGCCAGGCCTGTACAGGGGATAGGTGTCACGGCGAAGGACCCATTTGCCTTGGAAGATGTCACACTGGGAGATCAGATTCAGTTGTTGTTGCTGCTGCTGCTGCTGTACCGGTTGGCTGGAGGAAACAGAATTACCATCTCTTCGATCTTCGTGGTTGTCATGGATAATAGAAGAAATCAGAATCGGCTTGCTACTGTCGTTAACAAGAAGAACGCCACCAAAGTTAAGCTATGTCATAAGCATCTTGTACAGACAGACCTCCGAGAGAGAGACCGGAGGAGCCCCTTATTCGAATTCTGCACTTCCCTGTCCATCCTCCTAGTCGTCCACTTCTTCACCTGCATCGTGGTCTCATCCTTGTCTTACTGCCTCATCAAATTCCAAAGATTACGTCCAGCGCAGCACTTCGCTTCCTCTCCATCATTCCAGCAGTCTCTCTCTCCTCCCCCGTAATAGATTCAGAAGTACAGTAATATATTTGAGACCGGGAGGAATTTGTCGGATCAGGTCGGTCAATGAAGCAGCAGCTCGATCTCGGAAGAGCCCTGAGGTAGAAATGCCGACCCGGGGTTCACAGGTAGACCCCCACAGACACAAACAGTCCGAGAGAAAAAAAAGACAGAAAAAGCTTCCCCTTCAAATTCTTTCCCCCCACGTATCCTCCACGGACCGTCTGTTCTTCCCTCTCCATCTTTAGATTCCTATCTTTCCGTTTGTGACTTCCTCTTTTTCCCTCCCTGTTCGTGACTTCCTCCGCTTTTTCTCTCCTTTCTCCCCCAATTAGCATTACCCCCCCTTCCTTTTCGTCACACGCTCCTCTTTTCCCTCCCTTCTTAGCTTTTTTAAATCCCTCATTAGCAACACTGTCGTCAAGTCTCTTTGCCAATAATGGCATGAAAATCTCTCACCAGCATTGGATAAGGGTGAGATCCAGTTACGGACCTTAAAATATAGTGTGTAGTCTCTTCATTTGTAACCAAGTATCTTATTGCTTCTGATGCCACATCTTTCAACGTACCTGTACCAAACTGGACAGCACGTACCTCAACTCCAAAAAGTCTCATTCTGAATACTTTAAGAGCCTGTCGTTCCATATCTTTGGCGCCCATGTAAACAACACATTGTAACCCAAAACAAGCACACACTGTAACAGTGATAACTCCATGCTTCTCATAGCACATTTCAATGCTTAGCCTCCTTCTTTCCAATTCCTGGATGTGGAGGGTTGTTATCATTAGGTATTTTTGATGTAGCTGGAGAAGGAGAAGACAAAGTCCTAACATGTTCACCAGTATCAGTTGTGCTTTCCACTCAACCTTGCTCAACATAGGCTGAAAGCATCTCATCATATTCGCCACTTTTGTCTCCAACTCCTCCCCACTATACTCATACGCATTAAATAAATGTAATCACAACAACTAAGTATGTACAAAGTACCAAATCCCATGCACAACTTTTGGGTGGTTTACACACCTCGAATGCGCAGCAATACGACAGCGTGGCTAGGCTCGTCTCATGCGACCAATGTTACGTAAATCCTCCCTTACATTGAGTGAATCACGAGCCGCTATCAAGTGATCCCATAATGTAGATACAACATTTTTGAATATGTGCATGGGGTCCAACAGGTGATTGATCTTGAGTTCAGTTCAGTACGAAAGATGAAAAAAATATAGAGAACCTAACAAACAAACAATGTATTATGTAAACAATTCATCATGCTAAATACTTTAAAGTCAATCGAGAGAAATGCACTTCTTACCGACTCATACCGAGTGGAGGGTGTCTGTCAGCATTAATCCATCTCTCCTTCCAATCTCGAATGGTTAGAGATTGTGGAGTCATTCCATTAGTAGGGAGAACATATTTGGAATGGTCAATAGGAAGAAATCGATGACGATTGTCGTAGATAACCTTCTTTAAATGTGCTGGCCTAGAGGAAACTAGAGAGGGACCGCAAATAGGACATGCATGATATCCTGATGTTGTTAAACCTGAACAAACAAGTGAATTAATAAAATGCAATTGATTCAAGTCTTGAATTTCAAATATAGAGTTATATACATGTACCTGAACACTCTCCGTAT
Organism: Lygodium microphyllum; assembly: GCF_053477565.2. NCBI lineage: Eukaryota > Viridiplantae > Streptophyta > Polypodiopsida > Schizaeales > Lygodiaceae > Lygodium > Lygodium microphyllum. The sequence continues at coordinate 92,959,354 of NC_141164.1, forward strand.
CTTGGAAAGTCATGCATGGTCCACAACAACATGGCCTTCAATGTGAAATCTCTAGAGGATGCAGATGCACTTGTATCTTGCGCCTCAATACCTTCCCATAATATTTTTAACTCTTCAATCAAAGGCTCTAAGTAAATGTCCATGTTTTTTACCTTATGCTTTCCAAGAATCAGAAGGGACAACATTACATGTCCCTTTTTAATTGCCATGGATGGAGGAATATTATAGTTCACCAATACCACTGGCCATACATTGTATGATGTGCTTTTGATGCCAAATGGATTGATTCCATCCATACCTAAACCAAATCTCAAATTTCTTGGCTCTTCTTTGAAAACGGGCCACAAATTATCTATATGTTGCCATGCCAGTGTGTCTGCAGGGATCCTCCATTTTCCATCACTTGAACGATGACTAGCATGCCATGACATGAGCTTTCCAATAGACTTATACTTGAACATAAGTTTTATACATAGAACAATCAGAAAATATCGCAAAACCTTACGAGGAACATCCATTGACTTCATCTCCACTTCGTATCTTGATTTGCCACAAACAGGACACTCTCGTGCGAACTCATGAATCCCACGAAATAAGACACAATCATTGACACATGCATGGATCTTGACATAATCGAGGCCTCCCAGAGATGACAAGTAATGTCTTGCTTGCTCTCTTTTAGTTGGCAATTTGTTTCCTTTTGGAAGCATTTGTGATAATAACCTACATATATTTTTAAAAGTGAGTTAAAAAACCACCAACATATATTTCTGTCTGATTTCAAAATAGAACAATTAATATTATGATTCATAAGCCAAACTGAATTGATACCTACTTCAATAACGCATCCAAACTGACATTACTCCATCCATAAATTGTTTGCAAGTTAAGTATCTCGAGGTACGCACGAAGAACGGAGTACGTACAACCTTCATACAATGGAGTAGATGGCACTACGTATAGTGGATTATCTGGCTTCGTAGAGTGACCTTTTCCCTGAACTGGTTGCAAAAATAGATGGTGTACCATGTTGTCCAAAATCTCATCCTCTACGACTTGATGGGGCATTTCATGAGGCCTACTATCATGGTCGTCAGTCTCCACTCTTCTTGAAGACTCTGCCTCCTCGCGTCAATGTTTTGCAGCCTCTCGATGCCCGGGAGGGAGCATCTGAGGATGTGGCACCGCATCCTGCTCAACCACAAAAGGGAGTTTTATGTACATTGATATATATTGAGTAACATAGACTAGCAATCTTAGTGTTAAAAAAAAAACAATGAATACTGGTGATTTTTCTCGATCCCATTCTCCATACATGCTGAGGTGTGACATTGCAACTGGACGTGCTCGAAAAATACACCCTCGACAACGATCACACATGCATTTAATTTTTCGTCGTAGCCATGCATCTCAATTATGAAGACGTAATGTTTCATCCTCACTTGAGGATGTGCTCGTTGACTCATCAGCATGCACTGCACTAGGTGATGACGACGACATGATTAAATCTAATTCATGACAACATCAAAATATTTGTCATTCATATGTTTACATAAAAACTTCAAGCTGGTGTATTAATTATTTTAAGATCTCAATTTTAAATACACAAAACTCATCATAAATACATTAAAACTTATGATAAGAATTCACTATCAAAACTTATCTTAAAAACAAAAAATTATGATAAAACCTAAATGCATGTCCACATCTGTGTTTACGTACGCGTCTAAATTTGCGTATATTTGCACGTCTAAGTTCGCGTCTATACACGCATTTACGTAAACTTAGACGCACATATACATGCCAAAATAGACGCACACGTCAAAATTCAAAAGATACTTAAATCATTTCTTTTCAAACTGCGCCTTTCTTTTCCTGCGTTTTTTGCGGTTCTGAAGCTCAAGTTTAGCCGACATGCAGTCTCTTCATGCCTCACCTCCTCATGACTCACCTCTTCTTTCATTTCAAACACACAAGAGGGGAAAAAGGAAAGCCAAGGAGAGAAAGAAAGAGAGAACAAGAGAGAGGAGAACAAGAGGAAGAAGAAGCAATTTAGGGAAGAGACAACAAGTAGCAAGCAAGCATCAAGGGAGAGTAACTCACCAAGGAGAGAAAGAATGAGAAGGAAGAAGCGCCACCACTCGCCACACCAAACACCCAAGGTGAGTCCTATCTCTCTCTCTCTCTCTCTCTCTCTCTCTCTCTTTCTCTCTCTCTCTCTCTCTCTCTCTCTCTCTCTCTCTCTCTTTGTCTGTGTATTAGGATTTATAATTGCATTTTGTAAATCATGAATGGCGATCGTCAGACCAAAATCAACCGACTGAGCGCGTTTGTCAGCGCGTCTACATTTCAGTGCAGACCCAGGGATAGACGCAAAGCAATGTTTTCTCTCATTGCGTCTGAGGCCGCATCTTAGAGTGCATCGTCGGAGACACGAGAATACACGCGCTCTGCACAGAAGAGGCTTTGACTTCAAAGTCATGTCTCCAGGCGCGTGTATTCTGCAGTCGACACATGAGGATACACACGCGCGCCAGAAGCATTGACCTAGAAATCGCATCTGATAGAGCATCTATACTGTATCTCAGATGCGGATATACATGCACTCTGAATAGAGGGTTGACTTTAGGGATGAGTCTGAGAGCGCGTCTATCCTGCATTTTAGATGCGGTTATAGACACGCTAGCCAACTCTGATAAAAAACAATTTTCATTGCCTAAACAATATATTTTTGCAATGATGAATGTGACCAATCCCATGTTTGTGTTTATAAATTTTCTTGATTCATGATCAAATTTTTAGAAGCTTTAGCCTTCCAACGTAGTGAATTAGGTAGCATTATACTTTCGATACCATATTAGAGATTTTGGGAATCTTCCAAGCTCCACTTTCAAATAAGGAGTAAAGATTTGACCAAGTGGCTAAATCTTAACCCCATATTTGAGAGTGGGACTCCCAGAGATTTCTTATTTATGAGAAGCATTAGCACTTAAGTTTTATGCTCAATGTCTAAAGAAAGCTAGATTATTAGCACTTTCAAGTGCCATGAGCATCCATGTATTTTTTCTATGGGATTTTCATACCTTTGTTTCACTTAAATGGACCTTAGTAAGTGCTTGCAAAATACACTTGAAGAAAATGAAAATGTATGAGCATCAAAAGCCTTCTCTTACATAATGATTCTAGGCTCATTGAATGATTTTTTATAATTAATGTTGGATTGGATCAAGGATTATGGCTCTTTGAAAATGTTTAGGTGTGGATGACGGTAATATATGATTTTTTGTATGCAAACAAATTTGTCTTTTTCCTGTGTTTTTTTGGCAGGTGTCGCTGGTTCATCTAGCAATGACCCGGATTTGGATCGCAAGAATGATACGTTGGCCTTGTTCGGCAGGGGGGTCAATGCATTTTTTGGAGGTTTTCCTAGTAGGGAAGACTTCATGGGAGAGATGACTAGACACCTTGGCCGCTCTCCCACAGCAGACGAGGTGTTTAGCGTCATGTCTGAAACCCCTCCACATGTAGCACTTGTGCATGCATCGGCTGAAGCACAAGCGTCAGTCGACGCACGTGCATCTGCAGAAGCACGTGCATCTAGCGAGGCAGAGGGTAGTCGACAGAGAGGGAGGAGGGAGAGTCGAGGGGGAGGACAAGGCTTGTGTCGGGGTTGCCTAGGAGGTGGTGAGCAATCACCCTCACCAATAGATCACGTAGAGGAGCTTGTACGCCAGTACTATAGAGTTATAGATACTGGTGGCATCTTCCATGATGATGAAGGAAGGGATGTAATGGTGTACATGAGGAGCGTCGTGCATGCGACGTATAAAGATTGTTTCGTCTACCTCAAAAATCAGAAAAGCGGCTTGTGGCAGGAGGTGTTGAGGGCAGTCCATAGGAGGTACCCAAATCTTGAGGGTCTGCAATTCTCGGATGATTGGGGATGCACAAAAGTGAGGGATTTGCTTCACAACAAAAGATCCCACCTCATGACACGCGCCAGAGACTCACTGCAGAGATAGGAGGAGGGGCGTGGAGGCTATAGCCAACCACCTATGATCCACTGCATAGAGTGGAAGAAAGCAGCAGAGAAAGTGAAGAGTTGCCAGCACTCTGAGGCGCGACGCATCCAATGGAAACTATGGGATCGTCGCATTACGGATCGGGTGGTAGAGAGTCGTAAGAGGAAGAGTTTGTAAGTATATTTTGATTTCTAGTTTTTTAAAATTTATATTTCTTTCAATTCTTTATATAATTTGTTCTAATACATTGTGTCTCATAATTGTTTGTATATATCATAATTGTTTTGCAGACTACTATCATTGGTAGTATACCTACTCCTAGAGAGGTAGGTTACCATCGAGGCCATAACCGCGCAGCCACATGGCTTCACTTCTATGAGGAGGGTCTCATCACTGAGGATCAATACAACCGGGCTATGAGGATTCGACAGCCAGAGGAGGTATGCTTTTCTTACTTTTCTATTAAAAGTATAGCTAATTATAACTTTTTCTCCACCATGTCTATGTAAGCAACCTTGATCTTTTGTGTGTGTAGGCGAACCTGGATGTGGAGCATAGCGAGGAGGGGGATAACGACGATAGTAGCCATGGTGGTGCTAGCAAAGATATTTCTTCTTCAGATTCGTAGAGGAGCACCATACCTCCTCTATGGCCTTATTTTCTTGTATATGTATTATCTATCTTTGAGCCTACTGCTTGCGGCCACACTTTAGGTCGCAAGCACTTAAACTCCCCATGTAAATGCTTTTGATCTATAATGAATACATGGACTTTTATTTTCAATTCTCGTGCTTTTAGATCCATTGTCTTTTTCCCAAATGCACAATCTGATGTATGGGAGGGGGAAAAAAAAACCGGAGAGCAGCAACCACATGCTCTCTGGTTTTTTTTTTCCAGTTCTGTTTTGTGCGTCTATCCGCGCGTCTAAATTGCAAAAAATGCGTGTTTATAAGCACGTCTAAAATGCAGAGTACACATGCTTATACACGCGCTACATAATTCAAATTTAAAAAAGAAATTAAATATCTTTTTTTTAAAAATGAGATTTTTTTTTCGTTCGCATCTATGGCCGCTTGTAAAAGCACGTCTACGGGCGTGTCTATATGCCCTTCTAATTTGCCAGGTAGACGCACTATTAGACGCACAAAATAAATTAAATAAATAATAATTTTGGTTATTTTATGCACTTGTATTCACGCGTGTATATGTGCATCTGTTGCGCATCTATTTCTGCCTGTAAATTTCTTAATACATATGATTATAGACGCGAATTTGTAGACGCGCAAATAGATGGGCGAGTAAACGCACCCGTAAGATTTTCTCTATATTCAAAAATCGCGTCTAAAAGTGCGTCTAAGAGGTCTTTTTGTTGTAGTGGATGGGTGCTATGTGGCTATGGTTAGGAGAAGCTAGGGGTTTTGTGGTTATGGCTATGTGAGGATAGAAAGATGATAAGATTTGTGGAATGGAGGTAAGAGAATGACCATGGAAGAAGAAGAGAAGCTGGGTGCTATGTAGCTATGGTTGAGAGAAGCTAGGAGCAGAGAAAGCTAAGAAGATTTATGGAACGAAGGTAAGAGAATGACCAAACTAAAAGCATGTCTTGCACAAAGACACCAAAAAATACATTTTTTGACTATACATGTCCTAAGAATAGGTTTTGGGGAGAAAAAATGCATTTTTGGAGGGAGAGAGAATTTTTCAAATTTTAGGTTATCTTTATGGATGCTCGGTGGGACAAGGGTAGGATCCACCTGACATGGGGTGATAAAAGTAGGGGGAGGTAAAAGAAAATGTAAAGGACAAGCCTAAAGTGGTAGGGATAAGGGGAAAAAGGTAGTAGATAAAATATGCACACCACCCCCTCTCCCATTGGTCAACCTCAAATATCTTGTCATTATAGGAGAGTCATTAACTCATAAGGTAAAGGGCCCTTTCCGAGTCCATATTTCTCTATTGGAGAGAGAGAGAGAGAGAGAGAGAGTGTGTGTGTGTGTGTGTGTGTGTGAGTAAGGACAAGACCTAAGTAAGCAAGAGAAGGGGGAGGATAGGCCTATACCACTTAAGAGACAAGTATTGATTAGAGACTAGAGAAGATGAGAATGTTGGGTGCTACAATCAAAAAAATGTTCCCTTGAGAGAGAGAGAGAGAGAGATTACTATGATGTCATCTCCACTCATGCTTTAAGAAAAACCTTTCTTTCTTTGTTGCAATCAAAACCTTTTCGCCTTGTACCACATACACCTGAGGTTTTCTTTGTGTAAGTTGTATTAAAATTAAAAGGTAATTACATAAAAAATTGGAAGCCAGAAAAGAAATTACAAGCTCTCCCTATAGCCCTAACAAGGAGCAGAAGAAAGCAATACTCAGAGAGAGTTGGTGAACTAGCCCCAATTCATGTGAATAGCAAGTAAACTAGCCCGAGTACATGTAAATACTAGCCCAATTGTAATAAATGGTTGGCTGGATGGCACAAAACTTCGCATGCAAAGCCTGGTTGGGAACCACTCAGAAATGCTAAACATTATGGGAAAGCTACGCGGACGAGAAAGAAACGTTGAGCTCCCGCCACTTCAACGTTCTTGTTCTTGTTCTTATTCTTGGTCTTCTTGCTGTCAGAGGCAAGAGCACGTACTAAGTGTTGATGTATCGATCTTGCACAAGCGGAATCCCTTTTATACTGATTCTGTCTCACCTCTCGTCACTCAAAATCTGACAACATCTTGCAGAATCCATAAGCATTAGAGGAGAGTAGAAGAACTGCTAGCTGCAACGTTCAACGATCATCATACAGAGAGAATAAACACATCGGGTTCTGCCAGTGATCTGCTGCATATTGTTGCTCAGTACATGTGTTCTGCACTGATTTCTTCACGGATAATATTTGATGCTGATTCTGGTTGCAGGAGTGACTCAGCAGAGGAGACCTTGCAGAGATTAAGCTTGATATAAGCTCGAAAGACAGATTATATTCATCTGCGAGAAGCCATAGAAGCTCACACAAGGCTGCAGCTCAGCACCTCAAAGCCATTGTTTCTCTAACACTTACAAAGGTATGCTCGATTACCTTCTATATTGTATGCTTCTACAGTCAGTATAATTATTCACTACTGTGCTCTGGCTAGCATTCACCCCTGATGAGGGCTGTCAATATTCAGTATAATTATTCACTGCTGTGCTCTGGCTAGCATTCTCCCCCCTGCTGAGGGCTGTCAATATCACATATGCTACAGGATTAACTCAAATAACAATTCAGTCTTCGTCTGATGCTCCCAAAGTAGCCATAGCTCATCATTAAAGCATACATAGGTAACAAAAGAGTTGGTTGAACATTTCTCGTACTGCTATTGCAAGCACCCTACATTAGGCAATCATAAAACTGTGTATTTCCTATAGAGTCCTGAGATGGCTGCATTTGACAGAAGTCCTTCATTTTGCAATCTGATGGAAGCAGTCAAGGGTTTCCTTATGTGCAATGATAATTAGATTCATGCGGAGCAGCAGACCAGATTACTGTGAACAACATGTAAGTATTACATCAACTGGGGTACACTAAAGAAAAGATGCTTGTTCTTATGTCCAATTGCAGAAGAAAACTAGATAATGAGACTGTTTAGCCAGGGTTTCATATCTGTAAATGTCCTCGATTACTACCCTGTTAAGTGTTTTAGGAACAGCTGTAATAGCTGCCAGCTGCTTCTTGGTCAAGATTTGCTGCAAGAGGTATTATGGTTTCTTGATAACTTTGTACCCAAATGATTCCTGGTCCTATTTTGTTACAGGCCCTTTCATGAAAAATAATTAGATGCAAGGATTGATGTGCAAGCCTTTTAACATCCCAATAGAACTCTAAACGACTCCACATCAAGTATATCTTTAGCAACACCATCTTCTACAAGTTATTTCACCAATAACATTGTCATCAATCACACCATCTTCCAAACTACTAGCCATTTGTACCATTAGTGCCATGCACATCATTCCCTCACTAGCAATAGTTCTTCATGCATTATTCTTCCATAAGAAACATTAATTCTTTAGAGCTCCTTCATCAACTCTCCTAGTATTCCATCTCTAACTTCCATGTGAATGCCATGGGACTGGCACTCATCTTCGAAGGCAGTAATGTTACTAGTAAATGTGAAAGGCAAAGTCAAGAATAGTCAAAGAAAGTTAAAGAAAGGCCAAAACCAAGTTTAAGCATAAGTACCAAATGAATTTATTGTATTATGTTTGGGCACATATACTTCCTTATGGATACATTATTATTGTGGTCATATTATTTTATGAGAGTAGGGTTCACATCCATGTACATTATATTATAACTCACAATTGTAATTGTTACACCCATAATTGTTGTGTATGGTTTAGGCTAGGTCTGATTAGGTTATAGAAGCATGCAACAAGGAAGGATTGGCCAAGAGTCCACAAGTCAGTAGGACACCTGGGATAGAGGGTACAAACCCTAATTCATAGTCATGGAAACCTTGAAATACAAAAGTGGTGCAAACCCTAAAATGCAAAAGGAGTACAAATCCTAAAACCCAAATGTAGTGCAAATTTAACCCTTAAACTTAGATGGAAGGGAAGGAACCCAACCCTAATCCTAATTTTGGTCTACATAAGGGTTGGAGGTCTCAATTGTAATCATCCTCGTAATACATTTATACTAAGAAAGCTCTATTAGTGTAACTATTGAGTGTTCATTTACTTCTTTTCTTCTATCATCTTATTTTCATTGTTAAGAGTGAGGGAGAGAGAAAGTGAGGTATGTTGATCGAGAAACTTGGGATAGAGATCTTCTTTTTGCTTTTCTTTATCTTCTATTCATGGTAAGAGGGTTGAGTTTGGAGTTGTGATTCATGTGAGATTGTGAGAGCGAAGGACCAAGCACAGATAAGCTCTTCTCCATCTTCCTTCTCTACTTCTTTTTCTCCATCTTCTTCTCTCATCATTGGTACACTTGGTGGTAGATGCAATGAAATGATAACATTGGATTGTATTGCTTGGGTCATGGAACCATCTTTGAGTCTTTAAGATTTTGGGCTACAACATGGGAAGGTAAGATAGGTGAGTTCACTTCTATAACTTGAAGCTAGTCCTATATTCTTGCCTTTTGGGAATAGAAAAAAGGATGTATGGTTAGTTAGAATGGAGTGTCAAGAAGAGAATGTGAGAGATTATCACTGAGGCAAGTTATGTTGAGATGGCAAGCTCAACATGTGCGGACATTGATGATGGACCGCCTGGCTAGATGGGTCCTCACGTCTACACTTAGCACGCTGGTGGTCATTATGATACTCACATGGCCACTAACTTATCACTTATTATATTTAGTTTGTTACACCTACCTACAGCTGGCAAAGACATAGCGCCAGTCGATTAGTGTAGTCGGTTATGCACTATTTGACTTAATAGGCCACTTTCCTTTCTGTTGTATCTTATTTATACTTTGTGTACATTGTATAGTGTGTGGAAGAAGAAGAAAAAACCAGCAAGAAAATGTTTTGGCCTTCATTTCTCTTCTTGTGTTCTTGAGTGAGCTTCTTCTTGTGTATACAGTGTGTGTTTGGCGTAGCAGCTCAAGAAAATTCTCCCATCACACGATTCTTGACATGGTATCAGAGCCGCGTCATTGAGAGAGGCTGATTTTGAAGGCTGAAGTGAAGGAGAAGAAGCAAGGTTCAAGCAAGCAAGCAACAGGTAAGAAGCTCTCCCAATCTTCCACTCTCTCTCTTGGATAGTGCCTGTGGAGGCACCGAAAGCAGGTCGAGCAAAAATCTCAGATTGCTGTGAGATTTGGTATGCAAGCATATCACTGTATATGTTGCAGATCAGCCCTTCAGGGCTATCCCGCAGTTATTTTGGGTGTTTGAGGCCGTTTCAGGCCCCGTTTTAGAGCCGCAAGGTTGTAAACAACAGTTACATGGTACACTGTGATTTCGGTTGTATTGACCGAAAGTGGGTGCACAGGTTAGAGATTGCGAATCTGTAATTTTTGACGTGTTTGCAGGAAGCAAACATACGGTTTATCTACAAACAGGTTGCAGATTACATGTACTATTGAGCAATCAATGAAAAAGGTTGCTTGGTGTATTGTTGTGCACGTGTTGTGAAAGATTGCAGAGGACTAGATTGCTGTGTTGTATCCTTGTTTGTGATAATGACAGAGAACAGTAGAAAGCTCATTATTCAGAAGCTCGACAAGAACAACTACCCTTCATGGAAGTTTTGTGTGATGAACTTCCTCATTGGAAAGGGCCTTTATGAGTTTGTTTCAGGTGAAGAAAAGGAGCCAGAGCTGGATATCTCTCCGACCTGCAGATGAGTTAAAAGCATGGAAAGAGTGGAATGCGAAAGACAAAAAGGTGATGTACTGGCTATCTGCAGTCATTGATAATACTATGCTGGGACATATCAGGAATGCAGAAACTTCACATGTAACTTGGTCAATTTTTGAGAACATGTTTTCAGTAAATAGAAAGGCACGAAAAATTCAACTCAAGCAATAGTTGAATGCCTTGAAGAAAGGGAAAATGTCTATCAATGAGTATGTGTTGAAGGTGAGGAGCATTGCAGATGCTTTAGCAGCGATTGATGCAATGTCGGATGATGATGATTTGGTTTCATCTACTCTGAGTGGCCTTAATAATGAGAAGGCATGAAAATCATTTGTTACTTCAATATATATACGTAAGTCATTTCCAGATTTTGATGAGCTGATCTCTCTCATGATTACTGAAGAGATTAATATGCATGGTGATTCGTCTGAAAGAAATGGTAAACAAGTCCAAGCATTTTACTTGAGTTCAGGAAGAGGACGTGGTGGATCCTCTTCGAGAGGCCGTGGTATGGGACGTGCTGGCGATAACCAGCAAAACAGGTTCAATCAACAATTTGGTGAAATACAGGTTTTTGGAGCCAGATGAAACTTTAGAGGTAGGGGAAGCTCTAGAGGAAGAGGTGGATGGCAAAACAGAGGCTCTAGAAATTTTGTTATTGTTTTTCATTATTGTGGTAAAACAGGATATATTGCTGCCAATTATTATGCTAAGGATTATATTCGCAGTGGTAAATTGCAGCAAGGAAACTATGCATCATCTTCACAACAAAATGAAGATAAAAATGAGCGTCTGTTTGTTATGCAGTATATGATGAATGTAGTTACAAGAAAGGGGATACATGATGATGTATGATATGTTGATTCAAGTGCATCTAATTATATGACCAGTCATGTTGAATGGTTTGGAGAGATGCAGGACTTACAAAACCCAGGTTATGTGCAGACAGGTGACGATTCATGCCACCCAATTTCACACATTGGAAAGGTTCCCTTATCCTTATATGATGGCCAGACAAAGAGTCTGATAGATGTATTATATGTGCCATCAATTACAAAAAATGTAGTGTCTGTTGGCCAAATGTTAGAGCAGGTGTTGCAGGTTCGATTCAATGCAAAAGGTTGTTTTGTAGAAGACTTTAATGATAAGTGCAGGTTGGTCGCAAAAGGAAGTAGAGTTGGCACTTTAGATGTTGGAATTTCTACAATGGATGCTGCTATGTATGCTAAAGGAAAAGGAGTAGTTGCAGATATTGAAATATGACATAAACGTATTGGACATGCAAATGTGCAAAGGTTGAAATTAATGCAGTCCAGAGGATTGATTACAGGGTTGCTTTCTTTTAGAGTTGTAGAATTGCATAAAGTCTGTGAAGCATGTCAGTTTGGTAAGCATGCAAGACAACCCTTCTCGCATGATAGAGAAGTGAGTAGAAAAATACTTGATGTAGTGCATACAGATGTTTGGGGGCCTCCACAGAATGTATCTCTTAGTGGCAGCAAATACTTTGTCACATTTATTGATGAGTGCTCAAGGAAGTTATAAGTACACTTCATGAAGAAAAAAAGTGATGTGTTTGAGCACTTCAAATCTTTTAAGGTAATTGTTGAAATAGAAACAGGCTTAAAAGTAAAGTGCTTGAGATCAGATGAAGGGGGAGAGTACCTCTCTAATGAGTTCATTGGCTTCTTGAGAACTCATGGAATAAAGAGGCAATTTAGTTGTAGGTATATTCCATAACAAAATGGTGTTGCAGAAAGAAAAAACGGGCATATTGCAAAAGTTGCATGGGCTGCTTAGTAATCACAAAACCCATTGCAACACTGCAATCGACCTCCCTTAGTAAGGGCTTCATCATGATTAAACTTTTTTTAGTTCAGAGTAGCTCTCCTTCCCTATTTTATCCCTCAAGGCACATAGAAAAAGTAGCCTCATCTTCGTTACTCTCCACTCTCAAAGATCTTCCTTCTCCTCTTCATCGTGGCCACCCCAAAATCAGCATAGACTTTTTTGAAATTAGATGACCTCTTTCCAAAAGTTGAAGGCATAGAGAAAGCAACATCTCAACCGTGGATAGTCCCAATATTTTTCCTATAATACTTGTTATCTACCTCCAAGAATATATAAAATGTTTTCAATGCACTAGCATACCCATGAGAATATAGATTTTGTGTGTTTTCATCTTTTACATATAGATATATGTCCAAACTAATGCCCTTTTTCCTAATCATACTCAATGATTGAAAAATTAATCTCTTTGTCATTTTCTTAGTTCACACTATAACCTAGTTATCCCACTTAACCTTTACCACTTCACATCATCCAATGGCACAAGTGATTGGAATAGTTCATGTTCATACTCGTAGCTTTGAGTTCCAAATAGATATTTTCTTTGAATCCCCATCATCTACTTTGGGAAAACTCTTAGCATCCCTTCATTAGTTTTCCAACACATAAGAACTAAAAAAATGAAGCAAATATTTATATGCTACCTCACATGGAAAACCAAAACACATCGCTAATGACGTTGAGTTTGGCATCACTGAACATTTGAGTTACAATGTTGCAATGCTATATGTCCTCTTGCAAAAAAGGATTTTAGAAATGCTAAGTTAGTGTTGTTTCAAGTGTGTTTTGATTTGATATGAAAGATAATGTGTAAATAATTCATTTATGTTTTGCTTTCCTCGTGTTGAAAAAATAATGAAAATGTACCAAGGGGATACACTGAGTATGAACTTGTATAGCCTTGCTTAATTAAGCCAAGAATTTTCTACAGTCACATGTACCCTTTTGCAACAAGCTACAACATCTTGATCCAGTGTTTTGACTTTTTGCATATTTCTATGTGCAGTCCACACTCTAGTCCCCTTTAAAAAAACTTCTATATCGAGATCTTTGTATCCTTTAGCTGATTACTTCTATTTTGGGGTTGCCTATAGCTAAATGCAAGTTTTCTTTTGTGACTAATTATAGGTTTTTGAAGATGTCTTTTTCGTTTTCAAGCTCTAATGACTCAAATGGGGATCGTCATTCTCGACTCTCTTTAGAGTGGAGGCGTGATTATTATCGCTATTATCGTTGGAGGGAGGACTCGCTTATTTTGTACCCATTCCCCTTTTATCCATCTTTCATAGAAGGTTCTATCTACAATGAAGATGAATCCTTTGGTACCCTCTATTTATGTACATGTACTTCCTTCACTTCCCAAAGAGGACTAGTTGGATGGCTCCAACTATTCCCCATGGTCCTATAAGGTGGAGTGTGTTTTGGACTCCTACAATATTTGGGAGCTTGCTTTTGAACCTATCCCCCAACTTAAGGAGGATCCCATTGATGGGACATCTATGGATTGGACAATCTTATGGGACATACAGAAGAAATCTAATTGCTATTATTATGGTAAGAAAGGATAGAATATTCAAATCTTTGTAGAAGGAGCATGAGCAACCAAAGTAAAAGGATAAAGAGACCATCGATGGCCCTCATCATCTGTACATCGAGCTTCTATCCATGTAGACCCCAATGCTAGATGCATGGGCTCATTTCCAACTTGCAAGTATAGGTGTTGTAGGCCCTCAAGGAGGGTAGAAGGGCCTTATCTATATATTTTTACAGGTGCATTAGGACCCAAGGAGGGCCTTCTCTTACACATTGGCTAAAGTCTGGCAATTTCAATCCTAGAGCTTGGCAGGTTCATGATGAGCTATTATACAATGTGCAAGATTGGCTCCTCATCTAAATTCACATAAAGGGATTTGGAAATTTAGGAAAATGAGGGGAATCCATGGTCATTTTTGCAATGGTGCCATTATGGTCATTTGTGCTACTTTGAAGACATTGTTGACAAATAGAGAGCTACAATGACTCCTTTCTATTTTTAAGACCTGGTATCATGAACATCAACATCAAGTTCTCTCTGAGACACCTTGGGTTGGCCACCCACATTATCTGGTGGTTATCCATGATTCTATTTGAGTGTCATTATTGTATATACTACGATGAGTCATTCTCATCATCTAACATATACCGATTCATCCATTATCTAAGAGAGGATGTTAAAATAAGTTGATTCATGTGTATGTTTATGCATGATTTGTGGGTTGGATAGATTTCTTTCCAATTTTGATTTGGTGGTACCTATTTTACTTGGGTGGGCTTGTGACAACTATATTCTCTTGATGCTAGCCGACTTTATTTTGATCCCTATAATGGGTCAACTTGATCGTGTTTATTTTCCTATTTATAGATTGGTTTCCCTCCCCCTCTCATTTTAATCTAGCAAGTTCTATTGGAGAGAGAGAAGGTGTTAATGCCCACATAGCTTGTAAGGAGCTGGGAAGAAGAGATGTTTAGTGTAGAAATAATAATAATACCTTGTCACACTGACATAGATATACAAGGGAGAGACATGTAAATTTTCACATCTTTTTGGAACATTAACACATTATTGTCTCTTACCTCACATCCTTATTCACAACTTCTATGGCTTCTCTTCTTTTTCTATCTTTCTCTCTCCTTTTCTAGTATTTCTCTCTCCTCGTCACTCTCATTCTCTCTCTTTTGCACCTCATCTTCTCCTCTGTAGGCTTCTCTCTCCTCTTTATCTCTCTCCAATCCTCTCCCTGACAACTTGTATAAGAGCATTGGTCTTTGATCCATTTTTCTCCTCTTTTCATATTCAGTCCTAATTTTCATCATAAAAACCAATTTTAGACAAGTACTATATGTATAAGACGTGGACAATGACTAGTTGTGACTTGCATGACATCTACAGTTGGAAGAGGACTAAATTTGGAGATCTTTGAATATGGAAGGGATAGATATGGTGGTAAATGGATAAAATAGCGAGTCGTCATCAATTTTTCATGCCATTTTTGGAGATACTTGGTAAAATAAGATAACTAGACTTGGAGAAGACTAAAATTTTAGTTACTTTTTGGGACAGAGATTTGTTCTTCTTCTTTTCAGCTTGCCTGAAGCTCCCATGGTGGATTTCTCAAAATTTCTCTTCCTATGTGGATCAAGGGCATTAACCATTGCTTCAGGATGATTCTTTATGCTTCACAGAGCATGTTTATTACCATTTCTTGATGTAGTTGATGGATACTTGGTAAAATAAGGTAACTAGACTTGGAGAAGACTAAAATTTTAGTTACTTTTTGGGACGGAGATTTGTTCTTCTTCTTTTCAACTTGCCTGAAGCTCCCATGGTGGATTTCTCAAAATTTCTCTTCCTATGTGGATCAAGGGCATTAACCATTGCTTCAAGATGATTCTTTATGCTTCACAGAGCATGTTTGTCACCATTTCTTAATGTAGTTGATGCCATGTGGACAACAAAAAACTAAGACAATTTGCACTAATCTTCAGGCTTGTTTATTATTGGAGATGCTGATTTTCTTCTTGCTACCCCATTCTAATCAATCTACACTACTTGCCACTTGCTTCTGAGGTCACCTGCCGATGTAGTGTTCCTATGATCAAAGAAAATTTCAAAGCCTGCTCTCTAATTTTCCTCTTTTCATACTTTGATAAAGTGGCTCCAGCCTCTCTTGTCGATAGGTAATGAGTTATAGCAATATACCAAGATGGAATGGAGGCCGTATCAATTTTAAACATTTTCTCAATATCGCTTCCTTTAGCCAAAGTCTCTTTCGGCTCCCTAAAATCCACAAGGCATTCCACAATACCTTGCAGCTTTGGTGGCTTACTTCTAATCTCATAATCGTAGTCCTACAAAGTGATTAACCACTTTGTTAAACGATCAAGCGGTCGTAGCTTATTCATTAGCAATCCAAGCCCCTCCACCTTCGTATAAAAAACTACTTTCTCATAGAGAATATAGTGCCTGAATTTTTTAGTTGCAAATACCATTGCAAGGCTCAACTTCTCCATGTAGGTGTAGTTGATTTATGATATGCCCAACTAGCAAAAGCGATCGGATGATACTATTTTTCCTCCCGAATTAGGGATAAACAAGGGGTTGATACTATGCATGGTGGATGCTGAAAATATGTAAAATACTTTGCTCCTTTTAGATGCTTTTAAAACTGGTGCTTTTACTAGCTCCTGTTTCACATAATCAAAAACTACCTTACAAGGGTCTCTCCATACAAATAGACAGCTAAAGGATAGTATACTTGTTAGTGGCAACGTTCTTTTTGCTAGGGGCTTTATGAACCTTTGGTAGTATCCTACAAATGACAGAAAGCTCTGTACTTCTTTTGGAGTGCGCGGCGGACTCATGGTGACTATGACCTTAATCTTTTCAGGGTCAGTCTCACAATCCCTACTGAATTGACCACATAGCCTAACAATAGCCTATAAGGCATCCCAAAGACGCACTTCCGTGGGTTAAGAGCTATGCAAAATTGTCTGCAGTGCTCAAAATACTTCCTTAAAATAATCAACCGCCTTTCTCTTATGGTTGCTGCCCCCAAGTCATCGATAAACTCTTTCAAATCCTCTTGGGAGATGTCACCAAAGGTCTTGTCTACTGTTCGTTGCCATGAACCAGGTGCATTCCATAAATCAAAGGCCGTCACATGGTACGCAAAGGTACCGAAGATAGTAATGAAAGTTTTTTTCAGCTTATCTTCTTTTGTAATTTCCATCTTGTTGTATCCCGCAAAGTAATCCATAAATGAATATATCTCCCTACCCACTAAATGGTCCAAAATATGGTCAATAAAGGACAACGGGTAGTAGTCCTTAACTGTCTACTTATTAAGCTCTCTAAAGTCTACGCAAAGTCAGATTTGATTATTATTTTTCTTCCTGATAACAACATGTGAATATCATTTAGTGTGCTGAACAAGGAAGATCAAACCAGCTTGTCACAATTTCTGTAACTCCTCGAACTGCCTGTCCCTCAGCTCAAAAGGCAAATGCCTTACTTTCTGGCACACAAGATGACTATCTTCCTTTAGAGGAATGGTATGAACAGCCAGAGGTTGGGAGGAATTCCTCTCAGTTCGTCATAACTCCACACAAAGATGTCGCAGAACTCTTGGATAAGGGATACATAGTCCTCCCTTTCTTCCACATTGAGCATGGACCCTAATTTAATTGGCCACGGATCATTTGGCATACCAAGATCTAACTCAATCACATCCATGTCTCTTATCCTATCTTGAGCTTCTATTGGCTCATTCAGAGTTATTTGATAGATGTCCTGTGTAGTGGACCCTTCTTTGGATTCATCACTCAATGGCGTCTTACTAGCAGATACATCTTCTAATGTCTCTAATTCTATTGAGGACAGATGACCTCTCTCGCTTTGAGGAGACTCAAGCTAAGCATCTACTACCACACAATCGGCACCTTTGCCAAATATCAATTGACTAGTAGGTATATCGACTTGATAGTCGGATCACAAGATCCATGGCCTTTCTAACAATACTTGATAGCTTGGTCATCTTGCGAACCTAATAACCCTAAAGTCCACAATGCATTCCACACTAGCAATGGTCACAAGGGCTTTGGTAATACAACCTTCCGGTTGTCTTAAATTGTCATCAGCCATTCACTGAATTGTGGAGGCATCTTTTTGGATTGCTAGACCGAGTCTCTCCATCAATTCTGAACTCATAATGTTAGCAGATGATCATGTATCTATGATAGCATGATCCACTAGTATTCCATCAACGTAGGTGACAACACCTAGAAACAATGCCTAATATTGCAAAAAAAAAAGGAAATTTGTACACAATTGGCACATTGTTACCAACTTTTTACATTAATTAATGCATATGCAGTGTTCGTTGTTGCTGTTTTTGGAGGATGTGTCTCTGCAATCTAGCCAGGAGATGTCAATATAAGGAAGTTTTTGTATGAGAGGAAGATGGAGTTATAGACAAAATCTAATAGATTTATTAGTGAATCTTAGTTATAACTATCTAAAATTTTTCCATAGGGAATTATTATCACCTAGAGAAGATAAGACCTTGTTATAAATTAGGGGTTTTCAGGGGATTTTTTGTTTTAAAGACTTGACAAGGTCTTGACAAGTTGAGGAGATATCTTTCAAAGGAGGGGGGATTCACAAGCTATGCTACCTCCCAAGGAAAGTTCATTATCAAGATTCAAGTCCACATACATCATTATGATTATCATGATCATATGATGTGATATGCAGCTACTTGACAAGAAGCCTCAGCTCTCGTAATGATTAAGGGGTGATTATTAGATCAGTTATTATTATTGAAATCCCTTTGGGGAGGTATTGAATTTTGAATCATTGGAAAATTTTAACTTTTTCTCAATCAATATGGGATTTTCCAATAAGATAGTCAAATTATCAAAGCCAAAAGTATTAGGGGATCTTTGCTTTGTAAATGTTCTTTGCTTAACTGAAAACAATGTATGAAGGATACTTGATTTGAAGTACCAACTCTTTATCCACATTTGGACAATGAGGGTGTTAGATAATGAGAGAGAAAGTCTTGCAGATGAAGGAGGAAGACTAAGTCCAAACTTCGGAGCAAGCAAAACAAACCATTAACTCATATTGAGAAATATCAATCCTTATAACATTAAGGAGGAATGTTAAACCACAATTTGTGCAACAAATAGGCACATTTTGGGAGCTTCACTGGCAAAATCTCAAGATTCTAAACATTCAAATAATGTAATTTCTATTCAAAATCCATTTTAAAATCATTGTAAAGGCATGCCAAAAATCTATAAAGCCATGGTATTATGAATTTGCATACAAGGTTACTACCAAAAAGCGAAGATATTGTATTTTTGCATACCAATAATTGTAATAGAAAATATTTTTATTAATAAGAAACCCGAGGGGTCCACTAGGGTTTACCGTATTGTACCACGTGAGTGTAAGGGAGGGGGGTTATTTAAGGGAAGGAATGTACATTTTATAAGGTAAGGTCCCATAAATAGGGGGTAGATGAGGGGTATCTTGATATATTTCTTGCACGCAGGTGACGTCTCCTTATTACTACTAGTGAATCCCCTGTGATAAGAAAATGGGGTTGTTATGGGAGTTGGTTAGAGGGAGAAGGAACAATGGCTCTACAGAGAATTAGAAGAAGATTTCATCAGAAGCGGAATCATAATGCAAGACGAAGAGAGAATTAATGGGGCTAGGGCAATTAGTCAGATATTCGCTCTGATCAAGCACAAAGGTGATAATGTCAGAGGCAGTGAAGAAAGTTTGGGCAATGGTGATGCTACATTCAGAGAGAAATCAAAGGAGGGGAATTCTTCTGATTCCCATCATCTACATCGCAGTGTCAATGGACTACTCTTGGTTACCCACAATATAATAGAACTTAATCGTGTTGTGCGTACATCTGTATTTTTGCTAAATGAGATAATGCTATATTTAATCAAGTTGTGGTAGCAGTCACCATAAACCGGAATTACAAGTTATTTAGCGAATGATGATGTCTAACAAACAAGAGTAGAAATAATTAAGAGTAGCAATATTATATTCATGGAATGAAACACATACAAGAAAGCATGTTCATGATTATAAGTGAGGGATATATCCTGCACGAAATCAAAGGAGGGGAAGGAATTTGAAGGAGAGGCATAATAATCACAAGTAAATCAGAAGAAGAAGAAGAAGAAGAAGAAGAAGAAGAAGCAAGCATTGCTTATTGGGGAGACCATATTTCTCCTTCTTCTTGTTGGCGAAGAGTTGTTGGTTCGGGCTTAGGTCTCTTTCCTGCTATTTTTTGGGAGAACGCCTCCATTGCTATGAACGATGAATGAATGAATGACAGAAGAGTGAATGGGATCTTGCACACAAAGAGAGAGAGAGAGAGAGAGAGAGAGAGAGAGAGAGAGAACCTTGTGGAGGGCGCCTCCATCCTGATGATGACTTGTGAAGAAAGAGCAATGGAAGGATTCCAAAATACAATCAGAGACATGAAGATTGATGAAAATGCCAATTGGAGAAGAGAAAGAGGGGAGAATTGAAGTAAATGCCTTGTGGGGGATCATCGCCATGCCTCCTCCTCTTATCTCAAACTGGAGCTTCAATGTACCCACCCAAACTGAGATTACAGGCTTGGAGCAGAGTTTCGTCTCTTCAAAACAATCGCTCTACTTCACACGCAGATTGGTGGAGAGATGGGCCAAATTTTCAATTAGTTCTCTTTCCCTAATGAAAATGTTTCCTCCCAATTAGCCATAGCCATGGATTTTAAGATTTTGATTAAAGTTTAATAGCTTTAAACCTTTTATAAAATGCCATTCATATTGTCAGAAGGCGATTAGTGTGTGAGGAACTGCGAGGAAGTAAAAAGAATGATGATCTCGTGTGTGAGATGGCTAGATGGAAGGTAGATCTTAGCCGGGGACTACAAAGCACATAGCCTTCAAAAGTGCAATTTCAACTCGTATTGTCAAGTAAACGTCTTATCTCTTTTACAAAAAATAAATGGTGTGATATGAATATTTTATCAATTTATAATTTTTATAAAATTTCCTAAGATCTCATTTTTGACTTTGAATGGTTGTTTGCATTTATGTATGTTTGATTCTATTTTAAAAAAATCAAAAATTGCTAAAATTGCTTTAAATGGTATAGATGAATTTTTATAAACTTTTTGGTTGCATATTTATGAGTTATTTTTCATATAAACCTTATAATGCTAAAAGTTTACTAAATTTTTTTGAATATATTTTGAGATCATTTAACATCTTGGAAAATTCAAAAATGATTATTTTTTAGTAAACATTTTAGTTTTCATTTTAAAAAAATTATGTTTTGCATCAATAAAAATTATGATCTTTCCATGGAAAAGTTGAAAGTTAAATTTTTGATGCTTTAGTAAATTTCTTAAAAATTTAAAAAAACCAATTTAATGTTATTCTTGTTAAAGAAAATATTCATACAAACATGGTGTTTTTGATTTGACATAATTAAGAGTATATGCAGTGTGCTAATCTACGACATGAGGAGGAAAAAAAAAAGAAATGTAAGGGTATTTTATGATAGTTGCTAAGTTAGAAAATAACTAAAATCCTTAACTGAATTAAAAATAATTTCAAATTAACAATTTATTTATATGATGGCCTAAGGAGACATCTTAGTATTTATATTAAAATTTTAAAAGTTATTCATTTTTTAAAAAAATGCTTAGATGATCATTAAGATAAAGAGTGGAGGGCCATTAGGATAATTGATAATTAAGGAGAGATATGGGGGTTTAAAATAAAAAATATATGTGTACACATAAGAGTGCAAAGAGAACTTGTTTTTATCACGATAAATGTTTAGTAATGAAGAGGAAAGAAGAATGCAAGCTTATTGAGTTCTAGAAATTAGATTAGTTGGACTACTACTAATAAGTGTCGTAAGTATTGAGGAAGGATAGAATAAATTATAGGAATTAGTTACCAATATCACCTATTTAGTGCAACAACTCGTAGGAGTTGGCTTGGCAACCTGGTCAAAAGTGGCTCACAATCATTTTTTGGTGCATTTGCTTGGAGACAAGTGCACTCGAATGGGTGATTGATCTCACTAGGATAATTAAATCCTAGGTATTTATGAGTGAATATGAGGTCTCTTTTCTAAGGGACCATTTTCCTAATTTGCCCCAAGATTGCAAAAGGAGGATATTGGATTGGGCAAGAGACACAGACTTAGTAGAGGGGGGCAAATATTTTGGCCCACAATCAACTGTAGACGTAGAACAATTATCTTCCTGGAGTTGGGGCTATAACGATTGCGCGCAAACCATAGTATTATTAGCAGCACACTTTGGATTAATTGATGTAGTAGAAATAAATACAATGAGTGTATTGTACCACTTCGATTGGTATTATCGTAATGCTTATCGAACTTTTAGAAGGGTGGTATGGGATGATGTGTTGCCTTTGATACGTGTATCTCCAGATGTTTAAAAGTTACTTTTGACACAAAAGATGTTCAAGAGGTCGTTGAAATTTTAGGCCTAATCCCTGAGCAAGAAGAAAAGTTGCCTTATGGAGAAATAGACCTAGAGTTACCAACCATTCTAAAACTTCTAAGCATGCATGCAAGCAAAGATCTAACTTTATAGCTACAAACAAAACGTGCAAAATTTTGGAGTATGACAGTAATAGCTATTTCAGTAATTGTGGATGAATTCGGAGGAGAGGCGGAGGTAGCAAAATGAAGCTAGAGATCAACTAGCTAGAGAACGAGTGGCATGACAGGAGGCTAAGCAATTAGAAAGGCTTGAGAGGGTAAATGCATTATTGAATCTGGGGATAGACACTGTGTCTAACACAACCATAGAACCTTTTAGGCCTAGTATATCATTCGATAGAACACCGTCAAAGGAAAGTGAAGTAAACTCATATCATGGGATCAAGTCGCCTCAAGCACTAGTAGTGCCACTGGGGAAAGGAGTAGATAAAATAGTGGAAGTAGGGGGCATGAAGCTAATACTATAGTAGGGAGTACTGAAACGCCCTTTGATTGGGATTTAGAGTCAAATTTTGTATTGCGCCAACTATTTAAGGAGCCTAAGGCACCTGCGTGGTTGGATATTACCCAAGATTTAGGATAAGAAATATTATTTAGAGAAATAATGGCTCACAACCCAGTCAGATTAGCTGACTTCACACAATTTGGGGGACTGTGGAATGAGGATCCCGATGCACATTTGCAAAGATTTGAGGTGACCTGTGTCACTAATGAGATAGTAGACGATGAACAAAAGCTTCATATTTTCCATGCAACATTAAAAGATGAGGGAGCAAGGTGGTACATGAACCTAGATGCCCAACATAAAGTGGCTTATGTTGGCTTATTAAGAGCATTCCTAGAAAAATTTTGACGGCAAGGTTTCCAAGATAGACTAGCCCTTCCATTGGATTATTTGTCCCCAGGAACAACCAAAAGTGTTGAACATTACATTGAACGTATGGAGACAATTATTCGAAAGATGAATCCAACTCCTAATGAGCCCATGTAAAATAGTAAATTTATTGATGGGCTTAATCTTGAAGTTCATTAGGATGTTAGCTTACAACGGCCAGCTATGTTGGTAGATGCTAAAACACATGCTAGATGGTGGGAAGAAGTGTAACTTAGCCAACAATAATGGAGGGACTTATTTAAAGAACCTCAGATGGAATGTCCAAGTACTTCAAGAGGGATATATAAGAATGTGTCTTATGTGACCGTTCCTTTAAATCCATTGGTAACTGCAAGTCCAAATGTATCAAGTGTATCTTTAAATCTATACACTTCTATTCCAACCTATATGATGCAAATAGGAATGCCTTCTATGCCTCAATCTCAGTCCCCTCTTGATGAAGCGAAAGTAGCTGATATTATTGAAAATTTCCTAGAAAAGCTGAAGGAGGAAATCATGGGTGCAGTGCAAGCACCCTTGAAAGAAATTTATTCAATACAACATAGTATTTTGGTGCACAACAATTCTCAAGTGCCTTAACTCCAAACCCACCTAGATCCAATATCTGGTGCGGTAAGTGTCATGGGTATGGCCATGTGGCTATAGAGTGTCCGACGCCTTCAAGACTAATGCTTGACCATCCACTATTCTACACTTTTTTCCTTAAGACAGGGCATCTAGATACAAATTGTTGCCATAAGATAGGTCAAGAGAAATAACAAGCTCATTCGATGCAAACCACTTACAATTACATGGATCGTAATAATATAACTTACGTGATTGGACCACCTAATCAACCTTTTAGGCCAAGGAAATTGCCAACCCAAGGTAGATCCCTAGTAGCCCGAAATAATTACAAAAGTGATGGAAACAGAGGAAGAAATTCTCATTTTAGGAGAAATAATGGTACTTTTTGTAATCTAATGGGGAAAAATGAACATCAAAGGCCTAGGGGACTGGTAATTCGTTGTCGATGCCAACAAGAAGGTCATATAGCTACATACTTTCCAAATGCTCGTAAAAATCAAGACTATACTCCTCTATGTAGGAGGTATAGTGGCGAAGGGTATCATAAAGAGAATTTCCCTAAGCTTGAAGATTACAAAACCAATGACATGGATAAGAAAGTTTCTAATGAACCCTCAACCTCGTCCACAAATTTAGTTAAAGTAGAAATAGCAAGGCAAGTGAATGGAGATAGGTCTCAATTTATGGCCCATAGGGTGACCTTTAAGGCTGGCCCCATGATTGGTGTGGTTACTAGAGTGCAAAAGCAGCAACCAGAGGAGGAAGGTCTAGAAGAAGAGAGTCCACAATTAAAAGGAGCAATGAAGGATAAATCTAGAGATATAGATGCTAATGTAGAGCTACCTGAGTCAAATTCTACACAACATTCCTCTGACCATCCATTATTGCCTATGCCTTTAGCAAATCATAAGATTCAAATGGGAGTAGCTCCTTTTCTTGAAAGACTGATTCCTCTTAAGGAAGGTAGTAAAGAGTAGGCAGAATTCATAAACAAGACTTTGCATTAGAAGAAGTATCATTGACCATTAACCTTCGACAATTGCTGGAAATAATGCCTACATGTCAAAGTTTGGGGTTACTCAGAAATGTAAAATCGGTGGTAGCTAGATTAGAATTTCATGTAAACTATTTGATAGTTTGTTTATATACAAACATCTCGCCATATTCTGTGTTGCTGGGATGACCTTGGGTAATGACTTTGGCTATACCAAGCCAGATGCACTCAAGATTGGTACGAAGGTTCAATTGTGATTGGTCCTAGAAATGATCGGGTTAAAATACAAGTTATTTCTAAAGGATTTCTGAAAGATTCAGGAGATGAGATGGTTAGTGAAATGGATGAGAAATCCAATAGTGAGTTTTATGATTTGAAAATGGAGAGGACCGATAATGAAGGGCCTTATGCTTGGTTATTTAAAACACAGCGCCCAACAAGAGCAAAAAAAGTGGAGGTAAATATGGTACATTAGCCTCACAGGGTAGAATAGATGGGTATTGGGGAATAGGCTGTAACATTTTCATCAGACAATGATTTGGATAGTGATATTACTCACTAGTTGCCTACATCTGAAGATACAACCCTAGATTGCTTAATGCTCTCTACAGGGGAAGCAAAATACTTTGATGATTCACTTGAAACATATTCCTAATTATCCAACCAGGACGAAAATAATCAAGAAGATGTGTTTTTTACGTACAACAAGGCAAAAGCAATTTCTATGGATGAATTAGAAGAGAAAGAGATACCTGAGTTAGTGACATTCAATGTAGAGGACATCTCAACAACCTCTTTGGAAAATATGGACGAATTTGACGTTACTGAGACTAATAATGGCATGCCTGAGAGTAGGGTTTTTACTACTTTCCCTTATGAGGAAAATGATATACCCTTTGGATTTGAACAATTTCCAAATATAGCTAAAATAACTTATTTTTAGCAGTTGGAAAGAAAGGAAAGAGAATGGAGGGGTAGGAATCAGTGCAAACCGTTACAAAGACCAATATCACACGATGATGAAGCTTCGGTCTTTAGCTTCAGCCTTACATAGGTTTGCACAAACATCTAGTGAACATCATGGTAATTATGTTAGGATTATTAGAGAATTAAACAAGGCATGGGAAGTGGAACATGAGACAACACTCACTATTGTAAATGAAGCAATGAAGAATATTACTGAGTTACAAAAGAAAAAGGTAGAATTTCAATTTAGAGAAAGGCGATATCTAGATGAACTTTAACTTTTAGAGTTGTATTTAGAAGAATAGAGGTTGAAATTTAGTAGTGGGAAGTTACAGATGGAACAAGCCTTACCTATAGATAAGAACTATTAGGACGAATATGAAAAGACTGATAGATTTTGGGAAAAAGATAAATCTAAGTGTAATTTTGAATCAGAAACTCGAGTGAAAAACCCTACTAGTGCTCCTTGGTTGTATCATCCCTTTAAGCGCTTCAATGGAATTATGTAGAAGATGTATCATTATTCTGAGGGACCACTAGTTGGTTATCAACTAGTGGTATCATTATTCTAAGGGACCACTAGTTGGTTATCAACGAGTCCAATCTAAAGACATTAAGATCAATATGCAGTGCTCCTTGGTTGTATCATCCCTTTAAGCGCTTCAATGGAATTATGTAGAAGATGTATCATTATTCTAAGGGACCACTAGTTGGTTATCAACTAGTGGTATCATTATTCTAAGGGACCACTAGTTGGTTATCAACGAGTCCAATCTAAAGACATTAAGATCAATATGCAAAATATTCCAGAGGTTGTATTACCTCATCCCAAAGAAAGGGTGATGGATTTTACTATCTATGGGGATGGAAATGAACCACGACTTAGATGGTTTGAACCTGCGACACCTGGGATTTTGTAGAACTTTAACAAGTCATACATTATTTGGGCTGTCGAATTCAAGGCGAGGAAGATGAGGACATGCATTCGTTAATTCTTAAGCTTAAGGGTAACCAATGGTCTTGGAGTTTAGATGATCAAGAATGTTTAGAATAGAATAATAAGATCTTACTTCAATATCGTCGTAAGTTACATGCACAATATCCATGTGATTCAGAGCAAATACCAAGCGTAATTGATTCTATCACATCTTCATTTATAATGCAGTCTAATAAGGATTTAAGTGCCCCTAATGGTTGCTTGGATAAAAAATGGGAAAAATATATTGCAAAATCCTTTTCTGAGATAGCAAATGTCTATAGAATAGAGGATGATGGTGTTACTCAAGCTAACCTTGCTATTATTCCTTATATAGCTTTACCCTTGGTAGTACATTCTGTGTGAGTGTGAGGGAAGAAAAGAACCAGAATCAAGTGCCGTGAATAGTTTTCTTGAAAATGTAGTACCCAAGAAGAACAGTAAGAAGATTCGCATTTGTGTTGATTAAAGAAAGTTGAATAGAAAAACACATAAATATCATTTCCCTTTGCCATTTATAGATCAAGTACTTGATAAAGTTGCAGGCCATGAGTTATATTCTTTCATGGATGGGTTTAGCGGCTACAACCAAGTGCTAATTTATCCTGAAGATCAATCCAAATCTACCTTTACTACTGAATGGGGTATATTTGCTTATAAAGTAATGCATTTTGGCTTATGTAATGCACCCGCAACATTTCAAAGAGTTATGATTGCAGCTTATCAAGATTTTCTTCTACAATGGATGGAAGTTTTTCTAGATGATTTTTGTGTCTATGGGAAGCTATCGTGCCACTACGTGCACATCGTGTGAAAAACTCTAGAGTGTGGCTTCCTTATAGATTTAGAGAGCCAATGTCATTTTAAAAATTAGTGTTAGTATCCATGGTTCAAAAATATTAGCTTTTTGGACAAGTTTTAGCGAATTTTTGATATTTTAGATATTCTCTTGTAAAAAACCATAAAATTGTAGACAACTTCTAGATTAGGATAACATGTAAAAGAAAGCATGTAGCTTTCAACTAATTTGAGAGGATTTTATGTAAAAAGAAAGATTAGAGAAATCGTGTGCGATTGTTGTTTTCAAGCAGTGAACAGCACTATGAAGTGGGAGATGAAGAGGGTTCTGGCCAGGTGTGCTGGTATTTTACGCCCTTTCAGAGCCAATGGAAGCATCAAATTGGTGATCTGAGAAACATAGAGGAAGGTACTATTTTATACACGTTTTTGTCTACTAGAGTTTTGTCTTCTCATAATGTAGAAATAAACTAATGGGCTTCATCTATGTTAGTATTTTTCTACATTTTCTATTTCTTTTTGTGAGTATTCTTCTACGTCTTCTATTTTCTCAAACCCCTTCTCTTCGGTCTACTCGTCTCCCTGAATCTCCCTTCACCCTGCTGTCTCTTACCCCCGTGGTGGACTTTCAACACCAAACACACCAACACCATGTTAGGGGAAGTTTATGCTATCATCAGAGGTAAATTTTGGAAGATATTTGGGCTGATTTGGGGCTAATATATTCAGCCATATTTAGAGAATTAGATACAATAGTGTTCTTTTAATTCATTTCTAACTCTGTAGAAGACATCTTGTCAAAATATGCAAGTATTATGTGCCCCTATGGCAGGGCAATGTTTGTATATCATTCATAGATGCTTTGAGTTGAATTAAGAGGAGCTTTTTCTCTTATTTCTTGATTGTGGTAACTTATCCTTATTAGGAACTCAATTTGAAACTCCCTTGAAGCAAGTCTCTTTGCCCTACAAGCCTTGTAATTGACTCATAAGCTTTTGTCCCTAATAGTCTACATTGAATGTAATCATGCAAAGTTGATTCATGCTATGGCATCATGTATGAATGATGGGATGTAGAGTAGTTTATGATACATGACAGCATATTGTATTTGATTTTATAATTTGTGATTGCTCTTATAGTCAAGAAAACAAGCTTGATTTGAGTTAGAACTTATGAGATAATACTCTTGTGATCTTTGCTAAGAACACGTATTTGGAAGCCCTATCAACATCTTCAAGAACTTGGCTTGAAACCTTCAACCCTTCTCTTATCTCTACCATCTTCGGAGTCTCAGCTCTTGAACCCCCATACATTCTTCTCTCTCAAACCCCTGTGATTGACCGTAAAGTACCTCTTGAACCTTTAAACATTCATTGTAATCTACTTATCTCTTGAAGACACATCTCCATCTATCTTGTGCAGTTTTCTTGCCACACCCCTGTGGTGACCTTCAACCCTACATGTTGCGACATTTGGTAAACCCGACATGAAGGTCGGTCTAAGAGAACTCCAATATAGAGGATTCTTTAGGAGATTTTCTACAATAGTTGGTGCGCATACTACAGCAAACTCAGCAATAACAAATCCAAATGTTACAACAACAATAACAACAAAGGCAAGACGAAGAGAAGATTGATTCCACACCTACCAAGGCCCTAGAGGAAGTTGGGGGAGAATTAAAACAATTTAATGGTAAAAATGTTTGTGTTTTCATTCGCTTGTATGTTGAGAAAATGCTCTTCTTTGGTGTATTGCAACATGTATGGAGTTGTTATTTTGCCAGACTAGCCAAGCATGGTCTTCAAGAAAGAACCCATGGTCAATTCCAGCAATATGCGGATTGTGTTGCATTTAAAAAATCCCTACGCAAAGTATTCTTTTTAGAAGACTTACTTTGGCCTAATGATGAAGAAAAGTTTCACTGATTGGGTTGAGAAACCCAACAAAGGTTTAGCTGCAACAACTTTATACCATGAGTTTGAAAGTAACTTTGGACAACTTGATGCTGAAGACCAACAAAGTATGGCAGGTCAGAAGATTGAATTATTCCTTAAGGTTGCAGATCCCATTCTGCAAGAGAAGCTTGATGATTGCCTAGAAGATGCTACCTCTGAATCAGGAGTCAAGATTACATTGATAGATGTTACTGATGCAGTTAACATGATTGCTGGAAGAGAGTGGATGCGACTAATATTGGGCTCTACTTCAACTTCAACAACTCCATTGATGAAGCTTGTTCCACCTTCAAAATCCCCTATTCCTTTGACTAATCAACCAACTCTTTTTTCTTCTGTTCCTTCTAAAATGATGTCATGGATGAACTCATTAAAAGCATGCGTGACCTTCATCTGAATCTTACAGAAATTAGTTCCAAGGTGGAAAAGTTGGATGTCAAAGTTAAAGAACGAGGATGATCATCAACTCAAAGACCCATGAGAGAAGGCTGTAAGAAGCGCTGTATTTGGTGTGATAGTCAACAACGTGACAGGAGGGAGTGTTCTGCCTTCCGTGAGGCTGAAGCACAAAAGCTCATATTTTGGAAAGACAGAAAAATTCATGTAGCTGAAACTGGTCTTCCACTGGAGCCAAATTTTGGCAATGGTGGAATGAAGAAAAGGTTAGAAGATTTAGTTGTAAATAATGCCTACGCAGCAATTGATGTAACTACCTGTGGGCTACAAATTGAGCCAACTATATCAAATTTAAAAGCATTTAAAGCTAATGTGCAATCTAAAGTATAGATGCAGACATTAGATCAAATGGAACACAACAAAGTAGCCAAAGATGATTTGACTAATGCTAATCAGTGCATTTGAGGAATAACTGGTTGGAAAGAATCGGTCGATTATTTTTCTACCTTTGCATATTTAACTGATGTCAATAATAAAGAAGTCTTGATTGAAGAAAAGAGAAGAAGAGAAGATGAGCTAG
This sequence comes from Lygodium microphyllum, assembly GCF_053477565.2. Taxonomy (NCBI): domain Eukaryota; kingdom Viridiplantae; phylum Streptophyta; class Polypodiopsida; order Schizaeales; family Lygodiaceae; genus Lygodium; species Lygodium microphyllum. Next base: position 92,989,795 of record NC_141164.1, read on the forward strand.
AGTCTTCCTCTTCTGGCCCTCCGAAACGGGTAACTAGAAGAACGCTTGAACAACCAAAGCTTGCTAAAAATATAACCCCAGATCAAGAGATGGAAGATGCGCCACAAACAAAGAGATGAAACAACCAAAGAAGTAAGGCAAGCAGCCAAGCTACAAATTGCACTCTGACATAGAATCTACAACTGATCTCAAACGAGTTCTAGAAGAACGAATTTTGGGAAGTAAAATTGAGTTCACCTTAGGTGAAATTCTTGAAATTGGTAAATGTGAATTTCATGATGTAATTATTAATATAATCAAAAGAAAAAGACAATATATTGGTGATGATGCTGAAGAAATAGTGCATGCTTTTTTGCAAGCTCTTCGAGTCTTTGTGCAAGATGAAGAGAAGTTGACTGCATAAGGAATTCAACTTGAAGTAGTTAAAGAGTTAATTGCAACAATTGAAGCTGAAGATAAAGAAATCATGGATGCAAAAATTAAAAAAGTGAAGGCTGAAAATGTAATGGTTGGTTGGTTAAAATCGATTGGGCAGCCCACCTCTCAAAAAGAAGGTCGTCTATAGCACATGCCTGATGAGGAAGAAATCCGATTCATTCCAAAAGTAGTCACTACTCCTGTACACATTGGGCAAGAACAACGACGGAGACAATCTCGTCAAAATTGGAGAAAAAGAAACACCATGTATTACACTCTTAGACCATGGTTCTAAGATAAATGTCATGGCAAGGAGTTTCTATGAAAGTAGCGGATGGCCCATAGATGTTGATCCAGTTTGGAGAATGAGAGCTGCAAACAACTCTTCCGGAGAGTTATATGTTGCACATGTCCTAATGTGCAGGTAAATATTTGAGACATAAAACACAATTTTTACTTTTTTGTTCAAGACTCTTGTAGTTACCCTATCATTCTTGGGAAACCTTACATTTTTGAAGTCCACTTGGAAATAAAATCTCTTGATGATGGTTATTCCTATGCTCAAATCCGAAGCAAGAATAATGAACGAGCTGTCCAATTTCTTATTGTGTGTATTAACCATCATCAAAATAGAGATTGACTGCGTGATTATCCTGTGCCTCCTAATACCTGAGAATTCAAGGGTTTTCGGGCTACACTACTGTAAAAGGAGGCTATGGCAGTGTGCTATGTAAAAAGATTGAACCTCCTTATGCTACGAAAATTGTGTCTCTAGCAAATCTGTATGTATATACAACCAATAGTATGGGTTGTTATAAGTATCTTCCAGCCATGACTAAAGCTAAAAGAAAATATTTATGTCATGTAAAAGGGTGCTGAAAACTTATGATATGATGGCTGAAAATGAAGATATTTCCGACATTTTTTTTGGACTGATTACTACTGACACATTGGCTGAAATATATGCAGCTGCTCATACAAAAAATCAAGTTGAAAATCAATCCATAGAAGTATGTACATTGGATTTTTATAACAATTCAAGAATTTGTTGAGCAGGAAGACATTGGTTTACTCAACAAGGCTGAAGCGCAAGTGGAGACAAAATACAAGATGGTGGATAAGAAAGTCAAGCTTGTGGCAGTCCCACTACTCCTGAAAGTGAAGGGTTGACTGATAGGGCAGCAAATCAGCCAAGTCTTCGTGATCCTTCCAACAATGGTCACAAGTTTACATCTGAAAGTATAAAAGAGCTCAAAATAGGTGATAATTCTTTCCTTTTGCCCCGTGAAAAACACTCTTTTATGCAAATGCTAATGAAACTTGGAAAAGCTTTTACATTTCAGCCAAGTGAAATAGGTTGTGTGGATACAAATATTGTGGCTCTTATGGTCATTTTTGATATCCCACATATGCCTTGGAACCTCAAGCCCATTCCTGTTCCAAGGGCGCATTTGCCCAAATTATTGGAACTTCTAAATGAGAAGATCAGAATGAAGATTTTAGAACCTTCTTCAGCACCTTACTCAAACCGATGGTTTACCATGCCCAATAAAAATGGATCTTTATGATTCATTCAAGATCTACAGCCTGTTAATCATGTCACAATCCGAAATGTTGGTTCGGGTCAAATTGTTTGTTGGAAGAGAGGGGGAGAGACAGAGTGGAGTGGAAGATGAGCCTCAGATCATTGTTATTCTTCTTCCATTATTCTTTCATCATACTAACTGAAAGAGACTTACACACATAGGTATGACTAACTAAGACTAACTATGGTTAAGTCACTGACTACACCAACTTATTGAATGTCACACACGTGTACAATTGTATCCAGCTAATGTCAGTCACACACATAAAGATAGAACCATCTGATAAACTCCAAGTAGCTGTCTGAAGTATATGAACTTTTCTTTACCAAGAGACTTGGTAAATATATCTACTACCTGGTCTTCAATTTTCACATGAATCAAGTCAATCTGCCCTGTAAGAACCATTTCTCTGATGAAATGGTAGTGAACCTCAATATGTTTGGACCTAGCATGGTAAATAGGATTGCTAGCCAACCTAGCACTATTGAGGTTATCACAATGCAATCTCACTCTGCTTTCCAGCTGTATTCCCAAGTCTTTCAATAGTTTCATCAACCAAACTGCTTCGCAAGCCACTAAGGTAGCTCCTCTATACTCAACTTCTGTACTAGACAATGCAATAGTAGGTTATTTCTTACTCTGCCAAAACTGATCATATTGTTGCTCCTCCAAATGCATAACCACTGGTTGACCTCTTGTCATAGGCACAACCAATCCAATCAACATCAGTAAACCCTGTTAAGTCAAGAGATTTTTCATATGCATAAAACAACCCATAATCTGTAGTACCCTTTACATATCTCATGATCCTCTTGACTACATCTAAATGTGGTTTGTGAGGCTTCTGCATTAATTGACTAATCAGCCCCACTGCATAACATAAGTCAAGACAGGTAATAATCAAGTATATCAAGCTGCCCACCATCTATCGATACATGGTCACATTCTCTATGTCATTCTCAACATCAATCTGCAGCTTGACATTCTGATCAAGAGGTGTCTCCATAGACTTGAATTCATCCATACCATACTTCTGTAACATGTCACGAGCATACTACTTCTATAATACCTTGAGGCGTAGAGACTACCTCAATCCCAAGAAAATACTTTGGTTCACCAATGTCTTTGACTCTGAATTTAGCCTGTAAACATGATTTAATTTCAGAAATTCCCTCTTCATCATCTCGAATGATGATAAGATCATCTACATAAACCACTAGAAACACATATCCATGATCTGTCTTCTTTGTGAACAGACTGTGATCTGCATCACCCAATCTAAATCCATGTTGCTATAAATAATTGATGATCCGAGCATTCCATGCTCTAGGTGCTTGTTTAAGCCCATGTAAAACATTTTTCAGCTTACATACATGTGTAGGAAAGTTTGGGTAAACATAGCCTTCAGGCCGCTCCATATATACTTCCTCAACCAAATCACCATTAAAAAAAGCGTTATTGACGTCAATTTGCCATAATTTCCAGCCTTTGCATGCTACCAAAGCAATGATAGTTCTGACTATTGCCATTTTAGCCACCGGAGTGAAAGTCTCCTCATAGTCAAGGTCATATCAATGTGCATACCCTTTTGCAACCAGCCTGGCCTTATAGTGTTCTAACGAAGCATCTGACTTGCACTTAACCTTGTGCACCCATTTGCAACCAATGGATACTTTGCCTTCAGGAAACTCAATCAATTCCCATGTCTCATCTTTAGCCAGGGATGCATACTCCTCATCCATGACAACACACTAGTTATCATCTGTAACTACATCATCAAACTTTGTAGGCTATTTGTAACCTGTCACACTAGCCATATATGCATAATGGCGGGCTGAATAACCAGTGTATGTAAACCTGTCAACTAGTTTTTTGACTCTCTTAGATCTCTGTAAACTGTGGCTCACTCTGAGCTTGCCTCTCATGAGGCAGTACATAAGGACTCTGCCTTGCTCTAGGCGTCGTAATAGACAGAGTGCCCAACACACTATCCAAAATGTCACTATTGGATGACTCATAACCTGCTGTAAGTGGACCTGTCACATCCTCAAGCATCTTTTATTTTCCCTTATCCAATCTCCCCCCTCAATGACATATCCATGTTAGTGGACGTAGGAGTATGACTCCGCAAGCATCTTGACCAAGGACTTACTATAGGTGACCCACCACATGTAGGACCACTTATAGATGTACTCATTGTAGGTGTATTTTTAGCATTACTAGTGCTGACAGATCCATCTGTTAGATATGATCAATGCCCCACCCTCATAAGGTGCTACCAATGATCCATGGTGCTCAAAGTTGCAAGGCCCCCATTATGAGGAGAAGCCAAATGTGAGCCCGGACATTGGTTGAGTCCTGACTTGTATATCAGATGAGGTCTATGTGACCGGATGGCAAAAAGGTGACTATTGTGGGTCTAATCTTTGGGTTAGACGGAGTGGTTAAGCTGGTAGCAACTCGAGGCGCATTGCATCGAGTTGCGGTGTAAGGGAGTTAAAAGGGGCCCCTATTGTGGGGTCCGGGGGCCGCGGAAGCGGCCCCTGGCTGGGGGGGTCCCAGGGGGGCCAGCGGCCCCCCTGACGGGGGTCCGGGGGCAGCGCCCCCAGCCCGATGGTAAAGGGAATATTCCCTGGCCGACTAGTGGAGGCTCATATGGTAGGTCGGTCAGCAGGCCGACCTAACGAGCTTCGCGGGCTATAAAAGCTAAACCCCTTCGCAGCCATCTCACACTCATCTTTCACCCAGTCAGAGTTGTTGTTCCAACTAGCCTTAAGCTCTTCACCTATCTTCTGTCTAGATCGCCATCTAAGCTTCACACAGTGGAAGCGCACGGGTGGACAGAGCCATCTTTGTATCAGTTGTTTTGAAGTTAAAGAATTTACTGATTCTCCTCTTATCTGTTGTGTACTCTCTATCTCTTTCTCAGATTCTGTTCGCTGCGCTGTGTAATATTTTACATGGTATCAGAGCCTAGGGGGCTCTAGAGATCGGAGAGCGTGCAAGAGGCAAAGGCTTCAACAGAAAAGAGAAACTATGTCGACTTCCGGAAGCGGTGCAGGAGTTGGTGTTGCTGTACCGGCTATTCAAACACTGAGGATTCATCCACCAACCTTCAGCAAAGGCAAGTTAGATGGTACAAACTACACCTTGTGGAAGTTCAAAATTACAACTATCCTTGATTCTTATGAGCTTCTGGAGACTGTGCTGGGGACTGATGCAGAACCATAGCCTACCCTCGACCCATCAAATCCTAGTGTGATGATTCCTCCGAATGCAGATCTTCTACGAGCTTGGAAACGAAGGAGAATCAACTAGCAGCAGAGAAGTTTGCTGAAGGAGAGACGGTTGAAGAATCAAAACGAAGGAGAATCAAAACTTGGAGAATCAACTAGCAGCAGAGAAGTTTGCTGAAGGAGAGACGGTTGAAGCATTCATCACTCGGATTAAGAATCTACGTGACCAGATGGCTGGCGCTGGGATACAAAAGACTAGCGAAGAGCTAGCTCGGAGGTGTCTTCGGATTTGTCCACAAAAGTTTGATGGACTAGTAACTGCCCTTAATACTCAGGTGAGACCTCAAGCTTTGACTTTTGAGGAGTTTTGTGCATTATTAATGGAGGAGGAGTTGAGGCTGAAAGCTTGAGAAGGAAGAAACAATGGAGATGATGCATTCTCTGCCAATGCAAAAGGCAAAGGTGTCTCCTCCACCAAAAATGATGGTGACAAAAAGAAGAAGGGCGGTAAGAAGAAGTTTCAAGGAGAGTGCTTCTACTGCAAGAAGAAAGGACATGCAATTGCAGATTGTCGTGTCAAGAAGGCAGATGAAAAGAATGGTACCCTTAAAAGTAAAGGGAAAGAGACAGCCAATACGGCTGAAGCAGAGTTGGAATTATTCATGGCGACCATTGAGGAAGTGTGCTCCTCGGTGCAAGAAGAATCTACCACTGACTCATGGGTGTTGGATAGTGGGGCCTCCCGTCACATGACCAACAAGAAAGGTCTATACAGTTCTATGCAGCCTCTACAAGAATCCATCACTGTGACGGTTGGAAATGATGCTAAATGCCCTGCTGCGGGCACAGGTACTATTTCTTTTGTTGCTACAAATGGTGAAGTCAAAAAGCTTTCAAATGTGTTGTATGTTCCCGAAATCAGGAGAAATCTCTTATCAATTGTTGCCATAACTGATCTTGGTCATGAAGTGAGGTTCAAGAAGACAGGTGCAGAAATTATTGATAGTGCTGGCACAATTGTTGGCAAAGGAGAAAGAAGGAACAACCTGTATGAGCTAAGTGCTCTTACAGCCACCGCTGGAGTGGGCACAAGTAAGCTTTGGCATGAAAGGTTTGGACACATCGGATTTGCAGTATTGAAGGAGATGCAAAAGCAAGGTATGGTTGCTCACCTACCTACAATAACTGAATTGAAGGAACCATGTGAAGCTTGTATGATGGGCAAGCAACAGAGAAAGGCATTTCCACAAGAAAGCAAGAATAGAGCACAGGCTCCTCTAGAGTTGGTGCATGCTGACTTGTGTGGTAAGATGCCTACACAGGCCTTGGGGGGATCTTCTTATTTTATGTTGATTGTCGACGACTACAGTAGGAAGATGTGAGTGTACTTCCTTCGTGATAAGGCTCAAGCTTTTAGTAAGTTTAAAGAATGGCTAATACTTGTTGAGAATGAAACAGGGAAAAGTGTGAAGAAATTTAGAACAGATGGTGGTGGTGAGTTCAACTCAAAGGAGTTTGAAGGCTTTTGCAAGAGCAAAGGGATCAAGCGTCAATTGACGACACCTCACACACCTCAGCAGAACGGTGTTGTGGAACGCAGGAATCGCACCATTGTGGAGATGGCAAGATGCATGCTAAAGGGCAAGGGATTGCCTAACCATTTTTGGGCTGAAGCTGTTAATACTGCAGTCTACATTCTAAATCGGAGCTACACAAAGGCTCTCAAGGGAAAAACACCTCATGAGGCTTACATTGGTAAGAAACCATGTGTTTCACATTTCAGAATTTTTGGATGTGAATGTTATGCACATGTTCCAGATGAGAAGAGAAACAAGTTACAACCAAAAAGCAGAAAATATATCTTCTTGGGTTATAGTGATGAGCAGAAGGCTTACAAGTTATATGACCAAGAGGCAAAGAAGATCATCAGGAGTCGTGAACTGGAGGAGCCGCATACAGTGGAGGAGGAGAAGGCAAGTTCTTCCACTTTATCATCAAGCGAAGAAGTAGTCCATTATGAACCTGTCCCGAGAGCTATCCCTATCCTTAAGGAGGAGGAAGCATCATCTTCAGATGATGAGGAAAAAGTTCACCAACCTGACATCACCCCACCGGAAAAGCCATTGCCGCACTAGGTGAAGCAGCTCTATGACCACAATAATCCTATGCCTGCATCTGTTGAGGAGAAGGCAGACGGACCAAGGAGGTCTCAGAGAATAGAGGAGCAAGGGAGGGCTTCTGCTCACATAGTCAATATGACCTTGATGGTTGAGATTATGAGAGAAGTAAAGGAGCCAACTGACTTAGAAGAAGCACTTACAGATCCATCATGGAAGGATGCTATGCAGGCGGAGTATGACAGCATAATGAAGAATGACACTTGGGAGCTAGTGGATCGACCAGCAAAGCGGAAGGTTATTGGCACCAAGTGGATCTGGAAGGTAAAGTACAAGGCTGATGGTACCTTAGAAAAGTACAAAGCTAGACTGGTTGCCCAAGGATTTTCACAAGTTGAAGGGTTTGATTTTCAAGAGTCATTTGCCCCAACTGCCAGAATGACCACTATTCGCACAGTACTTGCAGTGGCTGCCCACAAGAAGTGGCCAGTGTACCAAATGGATGTTAAGTCAGTGTTCTTAAATGGTGACCTCAAGGAGGAGGTGTACGTGGCTCAGCCACCAGGGTTTGAGGCCCCCCATTCTGAGAACAAAGTGTGTAAACTGAAGAAGGCATTGTATGGGCTGAAACAAGCCCCCAGAGCATGGTACCAGCGGATAGATAGGTTCTTTTTAAACCTAAACTTCAAAAGATGTGCCTCAGATGCTAACTTGTATATTTACAGGGATGGTAAAAAGTCTGTAGTGATTGTCCTATATGTGGACGACCTTCTTATTATAGGTGACTATGAAGATATGATCAACCAAACTCGAAAGGCTTTGAGCTCTGAGTTTGAAATGACAGACTTAGGCTTGCTGCACTATTGTTTGGGGATTGAAGTCTGGCAAGAGCCAGGAAAGATCTTCATCTCTCAGAAGAAGTATGCATGGGAGATCTTGAAGGCATTTGGCATAACCGAGTGCAAGGAGATAGCTACACCTATGGAGGTGAATGCAAAGTTATCTGTCGAGGATACATCAGCATTAGCAGACATTGGGAGGTATAGGAGGTTGCAATCTGATCTACTTGTGTAACACCAGACCAGATATCAGTTTTGCTGTTGGTGTATTGAGCAGTTTCTCAAACAAACCTCATGAGAGTCATTGGAAGGCTGGGATGCGGGTGCTCAGATACTTGAAGAAAACTCTTGACTATGGTATCATATACAGTTTCGGAACTTCTCTTGTGGGGAACTATGACTCAGATTGGGAAGGAGACATTGATTCCAGGAAGTCAGTTTCTGGTTATTGTTTCTCTTTGGGTTCAGGAATTTTCTCTTGGATTAGTAAGAAGCAACCAACAATGGCATTGTCTTCTACCGAAGCAGAGTACAAGGCAGCTTGTTTTGCTGCATGTGAGGCCGTATGGTTGAGAAGGATTCTATGGCATATGGGAGTGCAGGATGAAGAATCAATCGTGCTGAGATGTGACAATCAGAGTTGCATCGCCATTGCCAAAAATCCAGTGTTTCATGCACGCACCAAACATATAGAGATCCAATATCACTATGTGCATGATTTGATGGAGGATGGGATAGTGGAACTGGTCTACTGTCCAACAGAGGAGAATGGAGCAGATATCTTCACCAAAGCACTTACGAAGGATCTGCTTCAAGTTCATCTTCAGAGACTCGGCATTGGGCCGAGGAGATAGTTCACCTATGGGTGGACATTGAGGGGGGGTGTTAGATATGATCAATGCCCCACCCTCATAAGGTGCTACCAATGATCCATGGTGCTCAAAGTTGCAAGGCCCCCATTATGAGGAGAAGCCAAATGTGAGCCCGGACATTGGTTGAGTCCTGACTTGTATATCAGATGAGGTCTATGTGACCGGATGGCAAAAAGGTGACTGTTGTGGGTCTAATCTTTGGGTTAGACGGAGTGGTTAAGCTGGTAGCAACTCGAGGCGCATTGCATCGAGTTGCGGTGTAAGGGAGTTAAAAGGGGCCCCTATTGTGGGGTCCGGGGGCCGCGGAAGCGGCCCCTGGCTGGGGGGGTCCCAGGGGGGCCAGCGGCCCCCCTGACGGGGGTCCGGGGGCAGCGCCCCCGGCCCGATGGTAAAGGGAATATTCCCTGGCCGACTAGTGGAGGCTCATATGGTAGGTCGGTCAGCAGGCCGACCTAACGACCTTTGCGGGCTATAAAAGCTAAACCCCTTCGCAGCCATCTCACACTCATCTTTCACCTAGTCAGAGTTGTTGTTCCAACTAGCCTTAAGCTCTTCACCTATCTTTTGTCTAGATCGCCATCTAAGCTTCACACAGTGGAAGCGCACGGGTGGACAGAGCCATCTTTGTATCAGTTGTTTTGAAGTTAAAGAATTTACTGATTCTCCTCTTATCTGTTGTGTACTCTCTATCTCTTTCTCAGATTATGTTCGCTGCGCCGTGTAATATTTTACACCATCAATAGCCACTGCAATAGGATTACCATACCACGATGCCAGCTCATAAAAAACAACATCTCTACTAATCAATGTCTCATATGTAGACGGTACATAACACTTGTAAGCTTTTCGATCTTGTGCATAACCAAGGAACACGCTCTTGACAGCTTTAGGATCCGATTTCTTCCTCTTTTCATTAGGAACATGCACATATGCAATGCTGCCAAATACCTTTAAGTGTGAAATGTCAGGCTTATGAGCATACAACCTCTCATATGGAGTTACATTATGAATCCCTACTTTAGGGGTTCTATTCAGCACATAGGTAGCAGTCACTACTGCTTCAACCCAATAACCATTTGGCAAACTCTTCTCATTTAGTATAGCTCTTGCCGATTCCATTAGTACCCTATTTTTCCTTTTTATTACACCATTTTGCTGCAGTGTATAGCTACAAGTTAATTGTCTTTTGATCCCATGTTTAGCAAGGTACCTGTCAAAGTAGTTAGAGACATATTCTCCACCTCCATCTGATCTAAGACATGAAATTTTAGAGGCTCAACTCATTTTAAGCATGCTTCTTGAATGCATCAAATACATCATTCTTATGTTTCAGTATGTAAAGCCAAGTATACTTGCTGAAATCATCAATGATAGATACATAGTAACGAGCACCACCGAACGAAGCATTATGAGACGGACCCCATACATCTAAATGTACCAACTGTAATGGTCATGAGCTATTCTGTACATGTCTCATAAATGGAAACTTTGCTTGCTTTCCAAACTGGCATGCATCACATACATGTCCAAAGTCATGATACTTGAACTTAGGTAGTCCAAGCACAATCTCCTTCTGCTGCATAGATTTCAGCTTTTGTACATTCATGTGGCCAATCCGCTTATGCCATATCTCAACATCCCGTATAGCACCATCATCATGTGCAAACATGGCTGCTTTCAATTATAAAATTGACGCATCAAGAGTAAACATTATGCCATCTCTTGGGCCTCTAGCAATCAATTTGGAGCCATTACCATATTCTTCAACAAAGCATCCATCTCTATTAAATCTCACTTGTAGATTCTGTTCTGCCATTTGTCCAACAACTGACAAAAGATTCTTGGTTATTGTAGGTACATGTAGTACATCATGCAGGCTCTTTTTCTTGCCATCAAGCATCAACAATGGAATAATTTTTGTGTCATGAATGTCATGTTGGGTGTCATCCCTAGTACACACATAACCATGTGAACCTACAACCATCTCATCAAACCATTCTCCATAGGGTATCATATGATTTGAAGCCCCTGAATCAATGTACCATCTCTCATCTATGTTCTGTCTAGATGCATTCTTAGATACATGCTGCATAGCAAACATTCTGTCAAGCTACTCATCATGAGCATCGCTAGAAGATGCATAGTGCCCATGTTGTTTGCCCTTTGCCTTTATATCTTTATGTTTCTTGCAACAATCCTTTGCAATGTGTCCATATCTACCGCATTAATGACAAACCTTATCTCTGTTTGACTTTCCATGTCTACCACATTAATGTCAGTCCTTATCTCTACTATGAACCAGATCCATCATCTCTACCATGGGGTGATCTGCACTTGTCTCTAAAGCCACCAGATCCACGCTAGCCATGTGTATTTGTGCCATGCCAGACATTTTTTTGATGCTGTCCATAAGCATTTTGAGTGTCTCCTGAACCTCAAAAATCACTTATAAGGTGATAGAACTATATCAAATTATGATGTTTTCTTCAAATATGATGTCTTGATGTCAAATGGCCATTGCCAAGCCTTGAAGCTTTAGGCATTCAAGCTCTAATACCATGTTGGAAGAGAGGGGGAGAGACAGAGTGGAGCGGAAGTTGAGCCTCAACTCATTGTTGCTCTTCTTTCATTATTATTCCATCATACTAACTGAAAGAGACTTACACACATATGTATGACTAACCAAGACTAACTCTGGTTAAGTCACTAACTACACTGACTTATTGAATGTCACACACATGTACATCTATATCCAGCTAATGTTGGTTACACACATAAAGATAGACTGACTGAAGAGTAACGGGAGCTTGATATTCTAACATTGTTAATGAGTTTGCTGAAGCTTTTGTAGGTAGAGCAATTTATTCTATATGGATGACCTATATTCAGGATATGATCAATTTCATCTTTCATTAGAAAGCCGAGACATTACCACAATGAAGACACCTCTTTGATTGGTTTGCATGTGCACTCTACCACAAGGTGCAACAAAACCCGTAGCTCATATGATGAATGCCATGCACAAAGTCTTAAGGGCTTTATTCCACAACTTACTCTTCCATTTCTTGATAATGTACCTATCAAGGGATGTGATTGACCGTGAAGTATCTCTTGAACCTTTAAACATTCATTGTAATCTACTTATCTCTTGAAGACACATCTCCATCTATCTTGTCCAAATTTCTTGCCAAACCCCTATGGTGACCTTCAATCCTACGCACTACGACAACGCCAAAAGAAATGCATGATCAATTGGCATAAATGTTTGAACGTAGTGACAAAGTAGGTATCTCCTTGAACCTTGGTAAATGTGTGTTTGGAGTGCCAAAAGGAACGTTGTTGGGGCATATCATTTCTAAAGAAGGCATTTGCTATGGATCCAGCTAAAATTTCTAAGATTTTTACACTTCCACTTTTGAAAAATCTTAAGCAATTGCGTGGATTTTTAGGGCATCTAAATTATTATCAACGATTCATTTCCGAGTCTGCAAAAGTGGCCTTGACTTTGACAATTTTGCTACGAAAGGATACTCTTTCAATTGGGATGATGTCTGCCAAAAAGCATTTGAATTTCTTAAATAGAAGCTAATTGAAGGACTAGTATTAGCACCCCCGAATTGAACGAAGAAATTCCATATTCATGCAGATGCATCTATGTATACTGTAGGAGTATATTTATGCCAACCAGATGATAATAAGGTGGATCGTCCAATTTATTATGCAAGTCGTAATTTAAGTGATGCCGAAAAAAGTTGTACTACCACTGAGAAAGAATGCTTATCCATGGTATTTTTGGTGGAAATTTTACGTCATTATTTATTAGGGAAGAAATTTTCCATTTATGTGGACTATGAGGCACTAAAGTATTTGCTTAATAAAGTAAAACTTTCGAGATGTGTGATTCATTGGATATTGTTATTTCAAGATTTGGATTTTCAAATAGTTACTCTTCCAAATAGAGCTCATGTTCTAGTAGATCATCTTTCACAATTATTAGCATCTGATAAGAAAGAAGGTGTGGAGGATGATTTACCAAATGCATTTACTTTTTATTCTGGAGACGCAAGATCCATGGTATGCCAATATTGCAAATTTTCTTAGTACATCTCGTTATCCACCTAGTGCTAATAAACAAAGAAAGCGGCAAGTTTTAATGCAAGCACACTCTTGTGGATTATTAGGGGGTTACCTCTATAAATTATTTCCACACGAGGGTATCTATCGACAATGTGTAAGGGAAGATGAAGTCCCAGTGGTTCTTAAGGCATTGCATAATGAGTGGTGTGGTGGCCATTTTGGCGGTGAATTAACTCCAAGGAAAGTTCTATTAGCTGGTTATTGGTGGCCTACCCTATTTAAAGATGCATATTATTACTATCGAAAAATGTTACTGGTGGCCTACCCTATTTAAGGATGCTTATTATTATTGCCGAAAAATGTGATGTCTGTCAAAGGACTGATTGTCCTGCCAAGAGTTTTGCTACACCCTTGACATCTATATTAGCACTAGCATCTTTTGAGAAGTGGAAATTTGATTTTGTGGGCCCAATTGATCTGCCTACTAGATATAGATCTAATCATTATATATTGGTCTATAGTACTGATTATATTACAAAGTGGGTAGAAGCAAAAGCACTTAAGACGGATAAAGCAGTTGATGTGGCTAAGTTTATGTATGAGAATATCATTACCCATTTTGGTTGCCCACTGGAATTAGTAAGTGACCGAGGTTCCCATTTCTTGAATGGTCTAATTAGTGAGTTAATAGAACTATATCAAATTAAGCATCATAAATCAATGCCTTATTATCCCTGAGCTAACGGACGGGTTGAAGTAACCAATCACATTATTTGTGGGATTTTATCTAAAATAGTTGCTTCTCATAGACAAGATTGGGATGAGCATTTGTATGAGGCATTATGGGCCTATAGAACCACTTATAAGGTGACAGTGCAAAATACACCCTTCAATTTAGTTTATGGGACTAATGTTTTTTTTCCAATTGAGAAAGAGTTGTCTACTCTACGAATCACCCTCTTGTTACGATTAGGTGAGGTGAATCATTGAAGCAAAGGATTTTACAATTGGTGAGGTTAGATGAGGAAAGACTGTTAGCTTTATAGAGCTTAGAAGCAATGCATAAACATTATAAAGCATGGCATGATCAAAACATTAAAATACAAGAGTTTTAAAAAGATGATTTAGTTTTACTATATGATAGTTGATACTATAAATTTCTATGGAAGCTCAAAATTTTTTGGTTAGGACCTTTTAAGGTTGTTAAAGTTTATGATAATGGTTCTCTTGATGTACAATATATTAATGCTGAAAATGAGATATTTAGGGTGAAACATTTTGTGACTTAGTTTAGTTAGGTTAGTGGTTGGAATCACCCTTAACTAACCTATATTTGGATTTCTTTTCTTTTGGGGGTTCTTAATGGGATGCAGGTATGGCTTTTCTGTGGATGGATGCGCTTTATCCTCATCTTGATGCTCATAGTTTTGATCCTATTCATGTCGAGCCTTATATTATTTTGTATTTTGAGACACATGACAGGTTCTTATATGCACCAAGAGGAGAGGCCTGTTGCGGTTCTTCTTTTGTGATCATTTTTGTTTGCAATACCATCCACCCTTTGGTTGTAGGCAGTGTCAGCGGCATCTTTATGTGCATGCATAGCTCTTGTGTTGGCAATGTCGTACATACTTTCAATGCTATGGAACCATTGTAATGCAGGATGCTATAGATTACACTTATTAGCACCACAATTATGATAGTGTATTCTCACCTGAGCACGGTGTTTCTCAGTATTGGGTGGATAGAGAGTGGTAGGAATTTTCCCGATATCAAGCTACTGTTTACTGCTTTACTCCATCATATCTTGATGATCAAGTGAATGTTAGTTGTCCTTGTTGGGATTATATGTGTTGGTATATGGATGTGACCGAGGGATACTCTTTAGAATGTTTACCAATGGTGGCATCTATGTCCTATTATGGTGATGCAGCTGCAACTTCGCTCCATGATGTGATGAAGGTTTTTAGCGATGCACTCGATAGTTGGTCTATGACATCTGATGTGTCTGTGCTAGAGGGCTATTCATGAGCATCCTACATCTGATGGTTTAGTTGATAGACTTGACTTAGATAGTGTGGATGATTTTGGATTAGGGTTATTGTTTGTAGTAGAAGATCTTAGGGAGTTTGAGGATTTTAGTTTAGATCTTTTATTTTCTTAGATTCTTTTGGGGTTTTTTTCTTTATTCTACATATTTAAAAATCAACATACAAAACAAATAATCCTTTTAAAAAAACTTTTGGTTTGTTGATACCTTTACATTTTAGATTGTAGCGTACTAGTTTAGTTATTCTTCAGATGGTTAGGTAGTTAGTTGCATCCACAGTTGGGATACTCCTTTAGTGCTAGGAGATCATTACAATGAAGTTTGACTAGATGGCCGGTTTCCAAAGGAGTTTCACTCTTTATTGATCTAACATATTAATAGGTTAGTGGTTAGTGGTTGAGTTCTATGCAAGTTTGATGATTATTGCAGTTTGTGAACCACTACGTGTTTATCTTTGCATTATCTTGGAGTTGCAATATCCATGTACATAATAGGTTGTTTCATACCTAATCTATCTATTTATATTTGTTTGAAATATGAGAAAGTTAAAAATATAACTTGCTTGAAATCATTTAGAGTTTTCCAAACCTAAATACCTACATAAGAAACACAAAACTTAATTTTTCAAACACAAATCAACCTCGAAATATATAACCAATGTAGTCTATATGAGAGTCCACTCACATGGAAGGGGACTTATCACTAGGGAGTGATTAAACAGGGGGTGATATGTGTGCATGACAAAGTGAGTTTTATTGTATGGGAGTCTAATTAAGAATTCAATAGAGTTTTTTTTTCACTATTTTTTTGTCGCTTTTCTAGTGATATGTGGGGGTAGCTGAATCACAAGGATCTCTCCACGAAATTTTGACTCAAAGTAGTGTGGACGAGAGATACTGAGCTAATGAGTATCTTTGCTTATCATTTGCCCAGCCACGATGACTAGTATTATGTAGTAGATTAGATTCCTCAAGCGAAGTTGTTGAGTTTAAATGTTTGACCGTTCAATTAAGTGATGCATTCTTAGCCTTCTAGTTGATCCTTTAAATTTTTTTAATTCCAATCCAAATAATAAAAGTTCAGAAGAGTCTATATATTTATTATTTAGAAGGCAAGAAAAGAAGAAGAAAAAAAAACGCCCTGAGACTGTAGATTTAACGGAAAAAAAAACACAAAAAGAAGCTAATCATCTCCTTTGAGGTCTTTGTAAGCTTTAATCAAAATCTTAAAATCCATGGCTATGGCTAATTGGGAGGCGATGTCTTCATTAGGAAAAGAGAACTAATTGAAAATTTAGCCCATCTCTCTACCAATCTACATGCGAAATAGAGCGATTTGAAGAGAGGAAACAATTCTCCAAGCCTATAATCTCAGTTTGGGTGGGTACATTGAAACTCCCATTTCCATGTTCAAAGGTAAGCCATGGCGATGATCATCCAGGAGGCATAAGTTTCAATTCTCTCCTATTTTCTTCTCCAATTACATTTCTTTGTCAATTTCTTGGTTTTGGTTGCTAAAAAAGCCTCTTCCTCTCTCCCTCTCTCCAATGCGCCTAGGAAGATGGTGCCCTCTTCATCATGTTCTTTCTCTTTCTCTCTTTCACAAGTGACAATGTTTTCCTTTGCCAAAGGTGCCCAAGTTGACAAATTCTTGTATTGACTTGTGCTTTTAGTGCGACAAAACTTGGGGGTGGTCCATCTCGCTCTCTCTTCAACGATGTTATTAATGTAACCATGTCTATATGTTTGAAGCCTTGGAGATTATGGCTTATACAGCCTTTGCCTCTCCCCCCTCATTCAGCTACTTTTGCTCTCTCTGCGTCCATGTCCATGCTTTGCTTCCTCGGATCAATTCGGGATTGGCATCCAAACTTTGTGGGCTGATCGACATACCTTCCCTTGCTTGCAAGCTTTGCTCAATATTATGGATCAATCGGCGCCTCTTCCTCTTGCTCACGACCCCTTCTTTCCCACGACATCCTGCAACCAGTTTTTTTCTTTTTCTAAATTTTATTTTATTTTTTTAAATTCATTCCTTCCCCCTAGCTTTGATTTGTTTAAGTTTTGTACCAGAAGTTGGCAATGCTATATTCTGCATCATTTTCAGTATTAACATCAAGAATTTTCATAGCATTTCGGAAGTTGCCAAATTTTTCTTGCATTTAAGCTTGTTTCTCTTTTTCCAACCGCATATTCAAAGCCATCATTTCATTTCTTTCTTCTAACAAAAACTTTATCTTTCTACCCATCTCTTTGAACTTGAAAGCTCCATTGTCATCCATCTCATGACTATTGACAGAGAGATCATCGACATGATCAACACTTCATGATAGAGAGAAGCCTCTTTTAGAAAAAATTCCACTTCCTCCCCCCTAGCTAGATCTTAATAAAACCATTATTGTGGTTCTTGTGTTGATTGATGTAGCATTGCCCACAATCTTTTTTGCATAAAACATAGTATTAACCCCGGATTGATAGGGCAATCCATAGCCCCCATTACCATTCGAAGTTGTAATTGTATGTCAACTTAGTCCCTGCTTTAATGTCCCACTTTGCAAAAATTCCCACTCTTCATGTGCTCCCCATTATCATTTGTGAACAGTTCCAATTCAACTCCTCTCTCTCCAATCCTCTAAACCTTAGAATGGACACTCTTAATAACTTTGAAATCTAATGGCACAATTCCGTATTGTTGAACACCAAATCACATAGAGTCATTAGATTTGTATATAGTTGTGGGTAGACTAGGTGCGAGGTATCCGTAGAGAGTTCATGCATCAAACCCTTAAAAGAGTAAGGGTGTATCCAATGATCATCACATTGAGCTCATAAAGGGTAAGACTTTGGCTTGGCGGCCCAGGAAAAAATACTTTGGTTAAGGAGATATCATGTGCTTTGCATTGCGGGTTACGAGGGGGATACAAGTGTTACTTAGGTGATGTGCCGAACCACCACAAAGCTCCTAGACCTGCCTCTTTTCATTGAATCAAAATCAAATTTGGTATTGGAAAGAGGGGAGTCATGGGAGAGAAGACAAAATCTTATCTTCTCTAGATGATAATAATTCCCTATGGGAAAATTTTAGATTGGTTATGGTTGGGATTCAATAATGAAATCTATCAGATTTTATTTATAGCACCACCTTTCTGCCATACAAAAACTTCCTTGTATCGACATCTCCTAGCCAGTAGACTGCAGAGGCACATCCTCCAAAAATAGCAACAATGAGCACCACATCTGCATTAAATTAATGTAAAAAGCTGGTAACAATGTGCTAGTTGTATACAATTTTGCTAAAAAAATTTACAATATTAGGCATTGTTTCTAGGTGTTGTCATTCTCCCCCACTTGATTGCGAAGTGTCCTCACAAGCACAGCTACATCACAAACATCCAGCATCGTAAACACAGCTACCATGAGCACTGCTACGCAACCTCAAAAGAAAAAAATATGCTCTCCCTCACTTAATTGTGAAGTGTTCTCGCGAGCACAACTACAAGAACTGCAAAACCACACATAGAAAACTAGTAGACACTGAAAAGATAGAAAAATATTTACTAGTGTCATATTATAAAGCAAGCAAGAAAAATGTTTCAATTAAGTTATTGAAAAACTTGTGCATACTAACATTTCCCTTACTCACTCTCCCCACTTAAGTGCATAGCAGAGCTTCATCTAGTGCATAGAATATACCAACTAGGAAGCTTTCTCTAGAGCCGCTAAATAACAAGAATCCCTCTAGGCAAGAAAATGCCACACTACTATCCCACTAGGAATATTGCTTCTAAAATAGCTTCACTGATAAGGTCCATGCGTAACAAAGAATATAAAAAAAGTAAACTAATATTATGACACCAAATAGGAATCGCTATGGTTTAGGTGCGAGCCCTCCATGTTCTACTATAACAACCAGTTAATGGTCCCTAACTTCCAACTGTCCAGAGTGTTTGTTTGTTTTTTTTAAATTAGTAGTTTCTTTCTTTCAATGCCAAATTAGTATATACATTTATTCTCCTTCCCAAAAAGTCCCACCCCAAAGAGATGCAACACATCAGACACAAGGCACCCGTTAAGGAAATCCCTCCAGTCTACCAAGACCTCAGAGGCGATGGTTATCTTCTTTTGGTGTTTTTTTAAATTCTTTAACCCTACAGTCTCAGGAATTTTTTTTTTCTTTTTAAGAATAAATATATAAAAACTTACAAGCTTTATTATTTGGATTGGATCTTAAGTTTTGTTTTTAAGGATCAACTAGAAGGCTAAGAATACATCACTTAATTGAACGGTCAACAATAAACATTTCAGCTCAACAACTTCACTCAAGGAATCTAATCTAACACATAATACTAGTCACTCTGGCAAGCAAAGATACTCATTTTCTCAGCATCTCTCTTCCACACTACTTCTAGTCAAAATTTCGTGGAGAGAACCATGTTATTCAACTACCCCCACATATCGCTAGCAAAGCGACAACAAGATAGGGAAAACTCTATTGGATTCCCAATCAGACTTCCATACAATGAAATTCACTATGTCAGTGCACACAAATCACCCTCTTTCAATTACTCCCTAGTACTAAGTCCCATTCCATGTGGGTGGACTCTCATATAGACTAAATCGGTTATGTATCTTTTGATGTATTTGTGTTTTAAAAATTGAGTTTTGTGTTGCTTCTATAGGTATTTAGGTTTGGAAAACTCTAAATGATTTCAATCAAGTTATATTTTTAACTTTCTCTTATTTCAAACGAATATAAATAGATAGATTAGATATGAAATGACATGTTATGTACATGGATATTGCAACTCCAAGATAATGTGAAGATAAACACGTAGTGGTTTGGAAATTGCAATAATCATCAAACCTGTACATAACTCAACCACTAACCACTAACCCATTAATATGTTAGATCAGTAAAGAGTAAAACTCCTTTAGAAACCAGCCGTCTAGTCAAACTTCCTTGTAATGAGCTCCTAACACTGAAGGAGTATCCCAACCGTGCACGCAACTAACTACCTAACCATGTGAAGACTAACTAAACTAAAGTGTACTAGAACCTAAAATGTAAAGGTATCAACAAACAAATTTTTTTAAAAAAGGATTATGTGTTTTGTATGTTGGTTTTTAAATATGTAGAATAAAGTAAAAACCCCAAAAGACTCTAAGAAAATAAAAGATCTAAACTAAAATCTTCAAACTCTCTAAGATCTTCTACTATGAACAATAGTCCTAATCCGAAATCATCCACACTATCTAAGTCAAGCCTATCAACTAAACCATCAGATGTAGGATGCTCATGAATAGCATCCACCATAGACACATCAGATGTCATAGACCGGCTTTATCAAATGCATCACTAAAAACTTCCATCACATCATGGAGCAGAGCCGTAGCTGCATTGTCATAATAGAGCATAGGTGCCACTGGTAAACATCCTAAAGAGTAGCCCTCAATCGCATCCATATACCAACAAATATAATCCCAATAGGGACAACTAGCATTTACTTGATCATCGGGATATGATGGAGTAAAACAATAAACAACAACTTGATATCGTGAAAATTCCTGATGTTCTCTAACCATCCTAAACTGAGCAACACCACGCTTAGGTGAGAATACACTATCATAATCGTAGCACTAATAAGTGTAACCTATAGCATCCTGCATTGCAGTGGTACCATAGCGCCGAAAGTAAGTACGACACTGCAACACAGAAGTTGTGCATGCACAAAAAGATGCTGTTGACACTGTCTACAACCAAATGGTGGATGGTATTGCAAACAAAAAATGATCACAAAAGAAGAACCGCAACAGGACTCTCCCCTTGGTGCATATAAGAACATGTCATGCGTCTACAAATGCAGAATACTATAAGGCATGACATGAATAGGATCAGAACTATCAGCATCAAGATGAGGGTAAAGCACATCTATCCATAAAAAAGCCATACCTGGATCCCATTAAAACCCCCAAAAAAGAAAAGAAATCTAAATATAGATTGATTAAATGATAATTCTAACCACTTACCTAACTATACCTTGTTAGATATGATCAATGCCCCACCCTCATTAGGTGCTACCAATGATCCATGGTGCTCAAAGTTGTAAGGCCCCCATTATGAGGAGAAGCCAAATGTGAGCTCGGACATTGGTTGAGTCCTGACTTGTATATCAGATGAGGTCTATGTGACCGGATGGCAAAAAGGTGACTGTTGTGGGTCTAATCTTTGGGTTAGATGGAGTGGTTAAGCTGGTAGCAACTCGAGGCACATTGCATTGAGTTGCGTGGTAAGGGAGTTAAAAGGGGCCCCTATTGTGGGGTCCGGGGGCCGCGGAAGCGGCCCCTGGGTGGGGGGTCCCAGGGGGGCCAGCGGCCCCCCTGGCGGGGGTCCGGGGGCAGCGCCCCCGGCCCGATGGTAAAGGGAATATTCCCTGGAATATTCCTTGGCCGACTAGTGGAGGCTCATATGGTAGGTCGGTCAGTAGGCCGACCTAACGACCTTCGCGGGCTATAAAAGCTAAACCCCTTCGCAGCCATCTTACACTCATCTTTCACCCAGTCAGAGTTGTTGTTCCAGCTAGCCTTAAGCTCTTCACCTATCTTCTGTCTAGATCGCCATCTAAGCTTCACACAGTGGAAGCGCACGGGTGGACAGAGCCATCTTTGTATCAGTTGTTTGGAGTTAAAGAATTTTACTGATTCTCCTCTTATCTGTTGTGTACTCTCTATCTCTTTCTCAGATTCTGTTCGCTGCGCCGTGTAATATTTTACATGGTAGTGCTCTTACAGCCACCGCTGGAGTGGGCACAAGTAAGCTTTGGCATGAAAGGTTTGGACACATCGGATTTGCAGTATTGAAGGAGATGCAAAAGCAAGGTATGGTTGCTCACCTACCTACAATAACTGAATTGAAGGAACCATGTGAAGCTTGTATGATGGGCAAGCAACAGAGAAAGGCATTTCCACAAGAAAGCAAGAATAGAGCACATGCTCCTCTAGAGTTGGTGCATGCTGACTTGTGTGGTAAGATGCCTACACAGGCCTTGGGGGGATCTTCTTATTTTATGTTGATTGTCGACGACTACAGTAGGAAGATGTGGGTGTACTTCCTTCGTGATAAGGCTCAAGCTTTTGGTAAGTTTAAAGAATGGCTAATACTTGTTGAGAATGAAACAGGGAAAAGTGTGAAGAAATTTAGAACAGATGGTGGTGGTGAGTTCAACTCAAAGGAGTTTGAAGGCTTTTGCAAGAGCAAAGGTATCAAGCGTCAATTGACAACGCCTCACACACCTCAGCAGAATGGTGTTGTGGAACGCAGGAATCGTACCATTGTGGAGATGGCAAGATGCATGCTAAAGGGCAAGGGATTGCCTAACCATTTTTGGGCTGAAGCTGTTAATACTGCAGTCTACATTCTAAATCGGAGCTACACAAAGGCTCTCAAGGGAAAAACACCTCATGAGGCTTACACTGGTAAGAAACCATCTGTTTCACATTTCAGAATTTTTGGATGTGAATGTTATGCACATGTTCCAGATGAGAAGAGAAACAAGTTACAACCAAAAAGCAGAAAATGTATCTTCTTGGGTTATAGTGATGAGCAGAAGGCTTACAAGTTATATGACCAAGAGGCAAAGAAGATCATCGCGAGCCGTGATGTGGTGTTCAAGGAGGAGCCGCATACAGTGGAGGAGGAGAAGGCAAGGTCTTCCACTTTATCATCAAGTGAAGAAGTAGTCCACTATGAACCTGTCCCGAGAGCTATCCCTATCCTTAAGGAGGAGGAAGCATCATCTTCAGATGATGAGGAAAAAGTTCACCAACCTGACATCACCCCACCGGAAAAGCCATTGCCGCGCTGGGTGAAGCAGCTCTATGACCACAATAATCCTATGCCTGCATCTGTTGAGGAGAAGGCAGACGGACCAAGGAGGTCTCAGAGAATAGAGGAGCAAAGGAGGGCTTCTGCTCACATAGTCAACATGGCCTTGATGGTTGAGATTATGAGAGAAGTAAAGGAGCCAACTGACTTAGAAGAAGCACTTGCAGATCCATCATGGAAGGCTGCTATGCAGGCGGAGTATGACAGCATAATGAAGAATGACACTTGGGAGCTAGTGGATCGGCCAGCAAAGCGGAAGATTATTGGCACCAAGTGGATCTGGAAGGTAAAGTACAAGGCTGATGGTACCTTAGAAAAGTACAAAGCTAGACTGGTTGCCCAAGGATTTTCACAAGTTGAAGGGTTTGATTTTCAAGAGTCATTTGCCCCAACTGCCAGAATGACCACTATTCGCACGGTACTTGCAGTGGCTGCCCACAAGAAGTGGCCAATGTACCAAATGGATGTTAAGTCAGCGTTCTTAAATGGTGACCTCAAGGAGGAGGTGTACGTGGCTCAGCCACCAGGGTTTGAGGCCCCCCATTCTGAGAACAAAGTGTGTAAACTGAAGAAGGCATTGTATGGGCTGAAACAAGCCCCCAGAGCATGGTACCAGCGGATAGATAGGTTCTTTTTAAATCTAAACTTCAAAAGATGTGCCTCAGATGCTAACTTGTATGTTTACAGGGATGGTAAAAAGTCTGCAGTGATTGTCCTATATGTGGACGACCTTCTTATTACAGGTGACTATGAAGATATGATCAACCAAACTCGAAAGGCTTTGAGTTTTGAGTTTGAAATGACAGACTTGGGCTTGCTGCACTATTGTTTGGGGATTGAAGTCTGGCAAGAGCCAGGAAAGATCTTCATCTCTCAGAAGAAGTATGCATGGGAGATCTTGAAGGCATTTGGCATGACCGAGTGCAAGGAGATAGCTACACCTATGGAGGTGAATGTAAAGTTATCCGTTGAGGATACATCAGCACTAGCAGACATTGGGAGGTATAGGAGGTTGGTCGGCAGTCTAATCTACTTGTGTAACACCAGACCAGATATCAGTTTTGCTGTTGGTGTTTTGAGCAGGTTCTCAAACAAACCTCATGAGAGTCATTGGAAGGCTGGGATGCGGGTGCTCAGATACTTGAAGAAAACTCTTGACTATGGTATCACATACAGTTTCGGAACTTCTCTTGTGGGGAACTGTGACTCAGATTGGGCAGGAGACATTGATTCCAGGAAGTCAGTTTCTGGTTATTGTTTCTCTTTGGGTTCAGGAATTTTCTCTTGGATTAGTAAGAAGCAACCAACAGTGGCATTGTCTTCTACCGAAGCAGAGTACAAGGCAGCTTGTTTTGCTGCATGTGAGGCCGTATGGTTGAGAAGGATTCTATGGCATATGGGAGTGCAGGATGAAGAACCAACTGTGCTGAGATGTGACAATCAGAGTTGCATCGCCATTGCCAAAAATCCAGTGTTTCATGCACGCACCAAACATATAGAGATCCAGTATCACTATGTGCGTGATTTGATGGAGGATGGGATAGTGGAATTGGTCTACTGTCCAACAGAGGAGAATGGAGCAGATATCTTCACCAAAGCACTTACGAAGGATCTGCTTCAAGTTCATCTTCAGAGACTCGGCATTGGGCCGAGGAGATAGTTCACCTATGGGTGGACATTGAGGGGGGGTGTTAGATATGATCAATGCCCCACCCTCATTAGGTGCTACCAATGATCCATGGTGCTCAAAGTTGTAAGGCCCCCATTATGAGGAGAAGCCAAATGTGAGCTCGGACATTGGTTGAGTCCTGACTTGTATATCAGATGAGGTCTATGTGATCGGATGGCAAAAAGGTGACTGTTGTGGGTCTAATCTTTGGGTTAGATGGAGTGGTTAAGCTGGTAGCAACTCGAGGCACATTGCATTGAGTTGCGTGGTAAGGGAGTTAAAAGGGGCCCCTATTGTGGGGTCCGGGGGCCGCGGAAGCGGCCCCTGGGTGGGGGGTCCCAGGGGGGCCAGCGGCCCCCCTGGCGGGGGTCCGGGGGCAGCGCCCCCGGCCCGATGGTAAAGGGAATATTCCCTGGAATATTCCTTGGCCGACTAGTGGAGGCTCATATGGTAGGTCGGTCAGTAGGCCGACCTAACGACCTTCGCGGGCTATAAAAGCTAAACCCCTTCGCAGCCATCTTACACTCATCTTTCACCCAGTCAGAGTTGTTGTTCCAGCTAGCCTTAAGCTCTTCACCTATCTTCTGTCTAGATCGCCATCTAAGCTTCACACAGTGGAAGCGCACGGGTGGACAGAGCCATCTTTGTATCAGTTGTTTGGAGTTAAAGAATTTTACTGATTCTCCTCTTATCTGTTGTGTACTCTCTATCTCTTTCTCAGATTCTGTTCGCTGCGCCGTGTAATATTTTACATACCTAACTAAAGTAAATCATAAAATGTTTAAGGCGGAGGCCATTAACTCTAAATATCTCATTTTTAGCATTAATATCTTGTGCATCAAGAGAACCATTATCATAAACTTTAACAACCTTAAAAGGTCCTAACCAACAAATTTTGAGCTTCCCAGGAAATTTGTAGTATCGTCTATCATATAATAAAACTAAATTGTCTTCTTTAAACTCTCATATTTTAATATTCTAATCATGCCATGCTTTACGACATTTCTGCATTGCTTCTAAGCTCTGTAAGCTAACAATCTTTCCTCATCTAAACCCACCAATTGTAAATTCCTTTGCCTCAATAATTCAGCCTCACCTAATTGTAACGAGAGGGCTATTCATAGAGTAGGAAAATCTTGCTCAATTGGAAAAATAACATTGGTTCCATAAACTAAATTGAAGGGTGTATTTTGCACTGCCACTTTATAAGTGGTTCTATAGGCCCATAATGCTTCATAAAGGCATTCATCCCAATCTCACTTGTGAGAAGCAAACATTTTAGTTAAAATCCCACAAATTATGTGATTGGTTACTTCAACCCAACCGTTAGCTTGGGGATAATAAGGCGTTGATTTACGATGCTTAATTTTATATATTTTCTTGAACTCACTAATAAGACCATTCAAGAAATGGGAACCTCGATCACTTACTAATTCTAATGGGCAACCAAAATGCGTAATGATATTCTCATACATAAACTTAGCCACATCAATGGCTTTATTAGTCTTAAGCACTTTCGCTTCTACCCACTTTGTAATATAATTAGTATAGACCAATATATTAGATCTATATCTGGTAGACGGATCAATTGGGCCCACAAAATCTATTTCTCACTTCTCAAAAGGTGCTAATGCAAATATAGGTGTCAAAGGTGTAGCAAAAATCTTGGAAGGACGACCAAGACATCACATTTTTTGCATTAATAATAAGCATCTTTAAATAGGGTAGGCCACCAATAACCAGCCAATAGAACTTTCCTTGTAGTTAATTCACTAGCAAAATGGCCACCACATGGCTCATCATGCAATGCCTTAAGAACCACTAGGACTTCATCTCCCCTTACACATTATCGATAGATACCCTCGCATGGAAATAATTTATAAAGGTAACCCCCTAATAATCCACAGGAGCGTGCTTGTATTAAAATTTTTCACTTTCATCATTTATCAGCACTAGGTGGATAACGAGCTATATCTTCAGGATGAATTAACAGTTAGTTGTAGCCATTAAACCCATCCATGAAAGAATATAACTCATGGTTTGCAACTTTATCAAGTACCTAATTTGTAAATGGCAAAGGAAAATGATCTTTACGTGTTTTTCTATTTAGCTTTCTATAATCAACACAAATGCAAATCTTCTTATTTTTTTTCTTGGGTACTACCACAATAGGGAGATCCATTCACTATATGCAATAGGATAAATAAATCCCGCTTCCAGAAGCTTAGTAATCTCATATTTGACGAGTTTTGCATACACAGGATTTGTTCATCATTGACGTTGACATACGGGTTTTGTACTGGTTTTGGATCAATATAATGTTGACAAAGTTTAGCTTTAATACCTTTAAGGTCAGTATAAGACCAAGCCGATTCCCCAACATCTGCTCGTAATACCTCCTCAAACCTTTCTTTATCTTGGGATTCCAATTGAGCTCCTAGATTTAAATATTTTCCTTGTGCCATTTCTATCTTAACTACTTCCACTTCGGGCTCTTCAAGAAACAAAAAGGCCATCTCCCCAAGTTTGATTGTAGGTATATCCTCATATATCCCCATTGATACATTCTCAAGCAAACTATTCCTGGCACTCAATTCTGGTTCTTGTTCCCTTACATTCACAGAATCTACCAAGGGTAAATCCCTATAGGGAATAATAGCAATATTATCTTGAGTAGCATCATCAACCTCTATTTTATAGACATTTTCTATCTCAAAAAAGAATTTTGCAATATATCTTTCTCAGTTTTACCCAAGCAGTCATTAGTGGCGTTTAAATCCTTATTAGACTTCATTATAAATGATAATTTAATAGAATCAATTACATTAGGTATCTGCTCTGAATCACATGGATATTGAGCGTGTAATTTACGATGATATTGACGTAAGATTTTATTATTCTTTACTAAACATTCTTGATCATCTAAACTCCAAGACCATTGATCACCCACCATAAGCTTGAGAATTAATGAATGCAAATCCTCATTTTTCTCACCTTGAATTTAACAACCCAGATAATGTATGACTTGTTTAAGTCCTACAAAATCCCTAGGTGTCATAGGTTCAAATAATCTAAGTTGTGGTTCCTTTCCATCCCCATAAATAGTAAAATCCATCACCCTTTCTTTGGAATGAGTTAAAACAACCTCTAACCTATTTTGCACATTGATCTTAACGGGTTTAGATTGGACTTGTTGATTACCAACTAGTGGTCCCTTAGAATAATGATACATCTTTTGCGTAATTCCATTGAAACACTTAAAGGGAAGATACAACCAAAGAGCACTAGTAGGGTTTTTCACTTGAGTTTCTGGTTCAAAAGTAAACTTAGACTTATCTTTTTCCCAAAATATATCAATCTTTTTATATTTATCCGAATAGTTTTTATTTATAGGTAAGGCTTGTTCCATTTGTAACTCCCCACTACAAAATTTTGATCTCTATTCTTCTAAATACAACTCTACAAGTGAAATTTCATCTAGATATCGTCTTTCTCTAACTTGAAATTTTACTTTCCTTTTGTAATTCAGTAATTTTCCTCGTTGCTTCATTTACAACAGTCATTAATCAGAGATCATTGATCAAGCGATCTCAGATTTTGAGCAAACGGTAAGAAAAGAATATATCAATCATGCATTGTATTCTCAAACTAATTGAATATCATATACAAAAACATTGGATGTGGCCGAAAAATTTATTACAAGGAGGTGACGTCTCATCCCAAGGAGGATTGAACCCTTTGCAGCCAATTAGAAGAGTCCCAGCAAGAGCAAAAAAAGTGGAGGTATATATGGTACATTAGCCTCACAAGGTAGAATAGATGGGTATTGGTGAATATGCTGTAACATTTTCATTAGACAATGATTCAAATATAGTGATATTACTCACTGGTTGTCTACGTTAGAAGATACAACCCTTGCCTACTTAATGCTCTCTACTAGGGGAAGCGGAATACTTTGATGATTCACTTAAAAATATTACGGATTATCCATGGATCAGGAAGAAAATAATCAAGAAGATGCCTTTTGTACATATAGCAGGGCAGAAGCGATTTCTATGGATTAATTAGAAGAGGAAGAGATGCCTGAGTTAGTGACATTCAATGTAGACATCTCAACAACCTCTTTGGAAAATATGAATGAATTTGACGTTACTGAGAATAATAATGGCATGCCTGAGAGTAGGGTCTTTTCTACTTTCCCTTATGAGGAAAATGCTCTACCCTTTGGATTTGAACAATTGCCAGATATAGTTAAAAGAACTTGTTGTCACCAATTAGAAAGAAAGGAAAGAGAAAGGAGGAGTAGAAATAGGTGCAAACCATTATAAAGAACAATATCGCATGATGATGAGGATGACTCAGCTTTTGCCTTACATAGGTTTGCACAAACATCTAGTGAAACTCATCGTAATTATGTTAGGATTATTAGAGAATTAAACAAGGCATTGGAAGTGGAACGTGAGGCAACAATCGTTGTAGTCCCCTAATAATCCATAGGAGCATACTTGCATTAAAATTTGTCGCTTTCATCGTTTATCAGCACCAGGTGGATAACGAGCTGTATTAAGAAAATTTGCAATATGTGCATACCATGGAACTTGCGTCTCCATAGTAAAAAGTGATGCATCTAGTAAATCATCCTCCACAACTTCTTCCTTATCAGATGTTATTTCCTTATCTACAAGAACATGAGCTCTACCAAGACAAGTAACTATTTGAAAATCAAATTCTTGAAATAACAACATCCAACGAATCACACGTAGAATAATTTCTTAGTGGTCGTATAATTTGTTTTCGCATCACTTAAATTACGGCTTGCATAATAAATTGGATGATCCACCTTATTGTCATCTGCTTGGCATAAAACTACTCCTATAGCATACATAGATGCATCTGCATGAATATAGAAATTCCTTCGTCCAATTTGAGGGTGCCAATACTGGTCCTTCAATTAACTTATGTTTAAGAAATTCAAATGCTTTATGGCAGACATCATCCCAATGGAAAGAAGTATCCTTTCATGGAAAATTTGTCAAAGGTGAGGCCACTTTTGCAAAATCAAAAATAAATCATTGATAATAATTTAGATACCCCAAAAATCCTCTTAATTGCTTAAGGTTTGTTAGAGTTGGAAGTGCAAAAATCTTAGAAATTTTAGCTGGATCCATAGCAATGTCTTCTTTAGAAACAACATGCACCAATAACATTCCTTTTGGCACTCCAAAAACACATTTATCAGGGTTCAAGGAGATACCTACTTTGTCACTATGTTCAAACACTTGCGCCAATTGATCATGCATTTCTTTTGCTATCCCATAAACACAAAAATCATCTAGAAAAACTTCCATCCATTGTCGTAGAAAATCTTCATAAGCCGCAATCATAACTCTTTGAAATGTTGCAGGTGCATTGCACAAACCAAAAGGCATTACTTTATAAGGGAATGTACCCCATTTAGTAGTATATGTAGTTTTTGATTGATTAGCACTTGGTTATAGCCACTAAACCCATCCATGAAAGAATATAAATCATGGCCTACAACTTTATCAAGTAACTAATCTATAAATGGCAAAGGAAAATTATATTTACTTGTTTTTCTATTTAGCTTTCTGTAATAAACACAAATGCGAATCTTCTTACTGTTCTTCTTGGGTACTACCACAATACGAGAGACCCATTCACTATATGCAACAAGATAAATAAATCATGCATCCAGAAGCTTAGTAATCTTAGCTTTAACTAGTTTTGCATACATAGGATTTGTTCGTCATTGGCATTGACATACGGGTTTTGTACTTGGTTCTAGATTAATATAATGCTGACAAAGTTCAGCTTTAATACCTTTAAGGTTAGTATGAGACCAAGCAAATTCCCCAACATGTGCTTGTAATACATCCTCAAACCTTTCTCGATCTTGGGATTCCAATTGAGCTCCTAGATTTAAATATTTCCCTTCTACCATTTCTATCTTAACTACTTTCACTTCGGGCTCTTCAAGAAACAAAAAGACCGAGGTGTGATTCTAGATACATCTGCAGATATCCCCATTAATACATTTTCAAGCAAACTATTCCTGGCACTCGATTCTTGTTCTTCTTCCCTCACATTCATAGAATGTACCAAGGGTGAAGCCCTATAGGGAATAATAGCGAGATTGTCTTGAGGAGCACCATCAACCTCTATTCTATAGATATTTTCTATCTCAAAAAAGAATTTTGCAATATATCTTTTCCAGTTTTTACCCAAGTAGTCATTAGTGGCGTTTAAATCCTTATTAGACTTCATTATAAATGAGAATTTAATAGAATCAATTACACTAGGTATCTGCTCTGAATCACATGGATATTGAGCGTGTAACTTACGACGATATTGATGTAAGATTTTATTATTTTTACTAAACATTCTTGATCATCTAAACTCCAAGACCATTGGTCACCCGTAAGCTTGAGAATTAATGAATGTAGATCCTCATTTTCCTCACCTTGAATTTGACAACCAAGATAATGTATGACTTGTTTAAGTTCTACAAAATCCCTAGGTATTGCAGGTTCAACCCATCTGAGTTGTGGTTCCTTTCTATCCCCATAGATAGTAAAATCCATCACCCTTTCTTTGGAATGAGGTAATACAACCTCTGGCCTATTTTGCACATTGATCTTAATAGGTTTAGATTGGACTCGTTGATAACCAACTAGTGGTCCCTTAGAACAATGATACATCTTTTGCGATTCCATTGAAACACTTAAAGGGATGATACAACCAAAGAGCACTAGTATGGTTTTTCACTTGATTTCTTGGTTCAAAAATACACTTAGACTTATCTTTTTCCCAAAATCTATTAGTCTTTTCATATTCATCCCAATAGTTCTTATCTATAGGTAAGGCTTGTTCCATCTATAACTCCCCACTACTAAATTACAACCTCTGTTCTTATAAATACAACACTACAAGTGAAATTTCATCTAGATATCGCCATTCTCTAAATTGAAATTTTTCCTTTTCCTTTTGTAACTGAGTAATTTTCTTCATTGCTTCATTTACAACAGTCATTGCTGCCTCACGTTCCACTTACAATGCCTTGTTTAATTCTCTAATAATCCTAACATAATTATCGAGATGTTCACTAGATGTTTGTGCAAACCTATGTAAGGCCGAAGTTGAGTCATCCTCATCATCATGCAATATTGGTCTTTGTAACGGTTTGCACCTATTCCTACTTCTCCTTTCTCTTTCCTTTCTTTCTAGCTGGTGACAATAAGTTCATTTAACTATATTTGGCAATTGTTCAAATCCAAAGGGTAGAGCATTTTCCTCATAAGAGAAAGCAACAAAGACCCTACTCTCAGGCATGCCATTATTATTCTCAGTAACGTCAAATTCATCCATATTTTCCAAAGAGGTTGTTGAGATGTCGTCTACATTGAATGTCACTAACTCAGGCATCTCTTCCTCTTCTAAATCATCCATAGAAATTGCTTTTGGCCTGCTATACATAAAAAATGCATCTTCTTGATTATTTTCTTCCTGATCCATGGATAATCGGGAATATTTTTCAAGAAAATCATCAAAGCATTTTATTTTCCCTGTAGAGAGCATTAAGTAGTTTAGGGTTATATCTTTTGACGTAGACAACCAATGAGTAATATCACTATCCGAATCATTGTTTGATGAAAATGTTACAGCATATTCACCAATACCCATTTGTTCTACCTTGTGAGGCTGATGTACCATATTTACCTTCACTTTTTTTGCTCTTACTAGGCATTGTGTTTTAAATAACCAAGCATAAGGCCCTTCGTTATTGGTCCTCTTCATTTTCAAATCGTAAAACTGACTATTGGATTTCTCATCCATTTTACTAACCATCTCATCTCTAGACTTTTTCAAAAATCCCTTTGAAATAACTTGTATTTCAATCCAATCATTTCTAGGACCAATCACAATTGAATCTTTATACCAATCTTGAGTGCATCTCGCTTGGTATAGCTAAGGTCAACCCAACAACACAAAATATGAAGAGATATTTGACAATGAGCAAATTACTAAGTAATTCACATTAAATTCTAAGCTAACAATTATAGATTTCACATTTCGAAGTAATCCCAAAGGGATCACTTTCCTTTGATCAGTCACACGTAAAAATATATGGGTAGGTTTTAGATTCTTCAACCCTAATTCTTGCATTGTTTGTTCTGTCATCAAATTGACTGTTGTGCCACCATCTAATTGCACTTCATTCAACAAGTGGCCATTAATAGTAGTATCTATAATTGAGGCTCTTGGATCCACAAACAAATCTACTATTTTTATGTCCTTAGTTGCTTGTTTTTTGGAAGAATTTGTGTTTCCTTCAAAAGCATTAATCTCGATCCTCTTTCTTCGACGCTGAACTAATTTATCAAAAAGCTACTTTCAACATATAGGGGCTATTTCCAGCAATTATCGAAGGTTAATGATCAATGATACTTCTTCTAATGCAACCCAAAGATCATAAGTATTGTGCACAAATTATGATTGCTCTTTACTTCCTTCCTTTTACGAGAAATCTGTCTTTCAGGAAAAGGAGCTACCCCCATTTGAATCTTAGGATTTGCTAAAGGCACAAGTAATAATGGATGGTCAGAGGAATGTTATGTAAAATCCGACTCAGGTAGCTCTACATTAGGATCTATATCCCTAGATTTATCCCTCATTTCTCCTTTTAATTGTGGACTCTCTTCCTCTAGACCTTGCTTCTCTTGTTGCTGCTTTTATGCTCTAGTAACCACACCAATCATGGGGTCAGCCTTAAACTTCACCCTATGAGGTATAAATTTAGACCTAACTCCGTTCACTTACCTTGTTGTTTCTACTTCAACTAAATTTGTGGATGAGGTTGAGGGTTCATTAGAAACTTGCTTACCCTTGTGATTAGTTTTGTTATCTTCTCGCTTAGGGCAATTCTCTTTGTGATCCCCTTCGCCACTACAACTCCTACATAGAGGAGTATAGTCTTGATTTTTACATGCATTTGGACAATATGTAGCTATATGACCTTTATGTTGTCATCGATAACAAATTACCAGTCCCCTAGGCCTGTGTTGTTCATTTTGCCCCATTGGATTACAAAAAGTACCATTATTTCTCCTAAATGGAGAATTTCTTCCTCTATTTCCATCACTATTGTAATTATTTCGTGGTACTAGGG
This sequence comes from Lygodium microphyllum, assembly GCF_053477565.2. Lineage (NCBI taxonomy): Eukaryota > Viridiplantae > Streptophyta > Polypodiopsida > Schizaeales > Lygodiaceae > Lygodium > Lygodium microphyllum. The sequence continues at coordinate 93,023,726 of NC_141164.1, forward strand.
GTCAACCTTGGGTTGGCAATCCCTTGGGCCTAAAGGGTTGATTATGTGGTCCAATCACATAAGTCATATTATTACAATCCATGTTGTTGTAAGTCGTTTGCATCGAACAAGCTTGTTGTTGCTCTTGACCTAATGCCAACAATTTGTATCTAGATGCCCTATCTTAAGGCAAAAAGTGCAAAACTTTCACTTCATCAAGAGGGGACTGAGATTGCGGCATAGAAAGCATTCTTGTTTCCATCATATAGGTTGGAATAGAAGTGTATAGATTTAAAGGTACACTTGATACATTTGAACTTACAGTTACCGATGGATTTAAGGAATGGTCACACACGAGGGATTCACTCATAGTAAAGAAGACATGTCACCTGCGTGCAAGGACTTCTAAAAAAACCCCTATTTATGAAGCTTGTAAGACCTAATATATCCCCCTATTTAAGCTTTTAAGATATATACATGTATGAATTTTTATGTATCCCCTTTCTTAAATGTAAGTCTTCATATAACATATACTAACTTTCTTTTTAAAAGTTGGAATTATCCTAAGCAATTAAAAGTATCAAAATGGTCATATCACAAAGTGATTTATGTAGTGGCACTTGAATTCTACTTTCTAGTGAAAACAGTTGTTGATCTGTGACACAAGAAGTGAGACATTCTCTTTTTACAAGTATAAAGTGCTCACGCTCAAGCTAGAAAATGAAGAAAAAGAACATGGAGCTGCGAAGGACGATGATCCAAAGTTGCAGCAAGAGGAGAAACAACAGTCGATGCTTATTCACAGTTTGCTAAATTTTTTTTTTGTTAGAAACCTTAGGTTCAATAACCCTACTATGTGAGGGTTTAGGGTTTTAACCTTACTTGTCAAGGTCTCTTGTATGCCATGGAGAAACCAATCTATGGAGAGAGGTGATCAAATGCGCCCCCCCTTCTTTTTTCCCTCTATTCCCTCCTTAAATTTAAGTTTAATATAGGAAATTAAGAGGGGTGTACCTCTAATGTATACACTTAAGTGTCCCCTTCAAAAAACCCCCTCCCTTACACTCACGCAATACCATACAACATCTATAGTGAACCCCCCGGGTGTTCACATAAGACACGTTCTTAGATATCCCGCTTGAAGTGCTTGGATAAATCTTTGGTAATATCAAACCACACAGGTTCCTTGGGCTCCTTAAATAGTTGGCGCAATCCAAAATTTGACTCTAGATTCCAATCAAAGGGTGGTTCAATACTCCCTATTGTAGCATTAGCTTCACTCCCCCTACTTCCACTATTTTGTCTACTCCTTTCCCCAATGGCACTACTAGTGCTTGAGGTGACTTGATCCCATTGATATGAGTTTGTTCACTTCCCTTTGACGGTATTCTATTGAACGATATACTAGACTAAAAGGTTCTATGGTTGAGTTAGACACAGCGTCTATCCCTTAATTCAATAATGCATTCACCTTCTCAAGCCTTTCTAATAGCCAAGCCTCATGTCGCGCTGCGCATTCTCTAGCTCATTGATCTCAAGCTTCATTTTGATGTCTCCATCTCTCCTCTAAATTCATCCACTATTAATGAAATAGCTATTACTGTCATACTCAAAAATTTTGCACGTTTTGTTTGAAGCTATAAAGTTAGGTTTTTTCTTGCATGCGTACTTAGAAGGTTTAGAATGGTTGGTAACTCTAGGTCTATTTCTCCATAAGGCAACTTTTCTTCTTGCATAGGAATTAGGCCTAAAATCTCTGCAACCTCTCGAATGTCTTTTGTGTGGAAATTAACTTTTAAACCTCTGGATACGCATATCCAAGGTAACACATCATCCCATACCACCCTTCTAAAAGTTCGATAACCATTTCAATAAAACCAATCAAAGTGGTACGATACATTGATTGTATTTATTTCTACTATAAAGTTAGGTTTTTGCTTGCATGCGCACTTAGAAGGTTTAGAATGGTTGGTAACTCTGGGTCTATTTCTCCATAAGGCAACTTTTCTTCTTGCTTAAGGATTAGGCCTAAAATGTCTACAACCTCACGAACATATTTTGTGTCCAAAGTAACTTTTAAACCTTTGGATACACATATCCAAGGCAACACATCATCCCATACCACCCTTCTAAAAGTTTGATAAGCATTCCGATAATACCAATTGAAGTGGTACGATACACTGATTGTATTTATTTCTACTATTGCGGGCCAAAATATTTGCCCCCTCTACTAAGTTTGTGTCTCTTGCCCAATCCAATATCCTCCTTTTGCAATCTTGGGGAAAATTAGGAAAATGGTCTCTTAGAAAAGAGACCTCATGTTCACTCATAAATACCTAGGATTTAATTATCCTAGTAAGATCAATCATTCATTTGAGTGCACTTGTCTCCTAGAAAACACACCAAAAAATGGTTGGCCACTTTTGATTGGGTTGCAAAGCCAACTCCTGCGAGTTGTTGCACTGAATATGTGATATTGATAACTAATTATTATGGTTTATCTAGCCTTCTCCTCGATAGTTACGACACTCATTAGTAGTAGTCCAACTAATCTCATACAAATATCTAGACTTTAGTAAACCTACTTAGTCTTGCACTTCGCTTTTGTTTTCAACCTTCACAGCTATGTCTCTATACTAGACAATAAAATACTCATCCTATAATTTTTATTCCTTAAGGAATTGACCTCACGGAAGCATAGATCCAATGGATTGGATCTATCTATACATCTCCATTTAAATTCTATTTAAATGATCTCTCCTCCACCTTTATATAATATTTTTTAATTATTTATTAATCATTTTTTCATGTCGTAGATTAACACACCACGTATACTTTTAATTATGTCAAATAAAAAACATTATGCTTATATGGATATTTTTTTAACAAGAATAACATTAAATTAGTTTTTTAAATATCTCTAGGAAATTTACTAAAGCATTAAAATTTTGACTTTCAGCTTTTCCATGGAAAATCATAATTTTTATTGATGCAAAACATACTTTTTTTAAATGAAAACTAAAATGTTTACTAAAAAATAATCTTTTTTAAATTTCTAACATATTAAATGATCTCCAAATATTATCAAAAAAATTTAGTAAACTTTTAACATTAAAAAATTCATATTAAAAATATTATAACTCATAATTATGCAATAAAAATTTTTATAAAAACTTTTTTATATCATTTTAAAGTATTTTTGGCTATTTTAATTTTTTAAATATAGAATAAAACATATATAAATGCAAGAAACCATTCAAAGTTGAAAATTAAATCTTAAAATATTTTATAAAAATTATAAGTTGATAAAATATTCATGTCACACCATTTATTTTTGTGAAATGAGACAAGACACTTACTTCATAATACGAGTCGAAATTGCGCTTTTGAAGGCTGTGTCCTTTGCAGTATGGCCAAGATCTACCTTTTGCCCAATCATCTCGCATACGAGATCATCATTCTTTTTACTTTCTCACAACTCCTCACGAGCTAATCGCCTTATGACAATATGAATGGTCTTTAAAAGGTTTAAAGGTATTAAGTTTTAATCAAAATCTTAAAATCCATGGCTATGGCTAATTGGAGGCGACGTCTTCATTAGGGAAAGAGAAATAATTGAAAATATGGCCCATCCCTCCACTGATCTGCATGCAAAGTAGAGCGATTTGAAGAGAGGAAACTCTTCTCCAAGCTTGTAATCTCATTTTGGGTGGGTACATTGAAGCTCCAATTTCCATGTTCAAAGGGAAGGCATGGCTATGATCATCCAGGAGGCATGAATTTCAACTCCCCCTCTTTATCTTCTCCAATTATATTTCTTTGTCCATTTTGTGGTTTTGGTTGGGCTCAAAAAGCCTCTTCCTCTCTCCCTCTCTCCAATGTGCTAGGAAGATGGCACCCTCTTCATCATGTTCTTTCTCTTTCTCTCTTTCAAAGAGTGACAATGTTTTCCTTTGCCAAAGGTGCCCAAGTCAACAAATTCTTGTATTGACCTGTACTTTCAGTGCGACTCAACTTGGGGGTGGTCAATCTCGCTCTCTCTCTTCAACTACGTTCTTAATGTAACCATGTCTGTATGTTTTAAGCCTTGGAGACTATGGCTTATATAGCCTTTGGCTCTCCCCTCTCGTTCAACGGCTTTTGCTCTCTCCACGTCCATGTTCATGCTTTGCTTCCTTAGATGGATTCCGGATTGGCATCCTGACTTTGTGGGCTGATTGTCAAGAATCGCGTGGTGGGGGGACTTACTTGAGTGCTGCGCCAAAACACACACTGTATACACAAGAGGAAGCTCACTCAAGACCACAAGAAGAGAGACGGAGGCCAAAACGTTTTCTTGTTGGTTTCTTCTTCTTCTTCCACACACTATACGATGTACACAAAGTATAGATAAGATACATCATAAAAGAAAGTGGCCTTCTAAGTCAAACAGTGCATAACTGACTACACTAATCTACTGGCGTTATATCTTTGCCAGCTGTAGGTAGGTGTAACAAACTAAATATAATAAGTGATAAGTCAGTAGCCATGTGAGTATCATAATGACTGCCAACGTGCTAAGTGTAGATGTGCGGACTCATCTAGCTAGGCGGTCTATCATCAATGTCCGCACGTGTTGAGCTTGCCAACTCAACACTCCCCCTCAAGCTCAATTCTATCTCTGCAACTCCAAGTAAGCTTCGGAACTTTCGAAGCTTCTCTACACCCAATGCTTTTGTGAAAATGTCAGCTATCTAATCCTGTGTGCTGACATATACCAAGTCAATCTCTCCTGCAAGTACCTTCTCTCTCACAAAGTGGTAGTGCACCTCAATGTGTTTTGTCCTAGCATGGAACACTAGATTCCTAGCTAGCTGTATGCTACTCATGTTGTCACAATGAATGACAACTAGACCATATCCCTGCACGTCCAAATCACCTAATAACTTTTGCGACCATACCATCTCACATGCTACCATAGTAGCACCTCTATACTCAGCCTCCTGTACTTGATAAAGCAACTGTAGGTTGCTTTTTGCTGCTCCATGTAACTGTTGCACTACTAAGAGAAAACATGAATCCACTTGTAGATTGACATGCTACCAGCCCAATCTGCATCTGTATATCCAAAGACCTGTATGTCCTTACCTGCCTCATAAAAAATTCCATAATGTAAAGTGGACTTTACATACCTCAATATACGTCTAACTACATCCAAATGAGGCTTTCTAGGCATCTTCATAAACTGACTGACAAGGCCAACAACATAGCTCAAGTCAGGCCTTGTGATAGTCATGTAAATCAAACTCCCTACTATCCTCCTGAACATAGTAAGGTCTTCTATCTCATCCCCAATGTTAGTACTCAACTTTACATTTTGCTCCAATGGTACTAAAAGAGGCTTGCCTACTGTCATACCATACTTGGATAACATATCCAAGCCATACTGCCTTTGGGATAGCCATATATCATCATCACATCTGATCACCTCAATACCAAGAAAGTATCTCAACTCACCCAAATCTTTCATCTCAAACTTCTTCTTCAAGAAGTTCTTAACTTCAGCAATCCCATTGTCACTGTCACCTGTAATAATCAAGTCATCCACATAGATGACTATGATGACCAAACTTGCATCTCCCTTTCTCACATAACGTGAGTGATCAGCATCAGGAATAAAAAATCCAATATTGACAAGATACTCTCCAATCTTGTCAGACCATGCTTTAGGTGCTTGCTTCAGCCAATAGAGTGCATTCTTTAACCTGCACACATATGTGGGATGCTCTAAATCCTCATAACTTGCTAGCTGCTCCATATACACTTCTTCTTGCAATTCACCATGCAAGAAGGCATTCTTAACATTCATTTGCTGCAAACTCCAACCTTTGGCTGCTGCCAAGGCAATCACGCACCTAATAGTTGCCATCCTAGTAACTAGATTGAATGTCTCTTCATAATCTATGCCATATGTTTGAGCATAGCCTTTTGCAACTAGCCTAGCCTTATACCTTCTAATTGAACCATCTGCATTATGCTTGACTTTGTAGCCAATAGCTTTCTTACTTTAGGTAAGGGTACCAAATTCCTAATGCAGCCATCTCCTCATCCATTGCTACATCCCAATGAGCATGACCAACAGCATCCTCAAAACAAGTGGGCTCAACATCCTCAACTAGTTTCACCATATAAGCATAATGGTAAGCTGCATAATGTTCAAAACCAAATCTTTTAATAGGGTATTTGACCCTGCTAGATCTGCATACCACCGGATCACTCAATGGAGCCTTTACATTACTATGAGCTCTCTGTACACCTGGTGTCCTGATTGAAGGAATACCAAGCTCATCATCCAAACTCTCCGAACCACTAGAATCTCCATCCAATCCCAAATGACTGGTAGATGTATCATTACCATCCAGCACTTTCTTCTTTCCTTTGTCCTTCCTTGCAACACTTATAGATCCACATGAAGATGTGGGGCTACTACTTAGTCTCCCAGACTAAGGGCTTACTATAGATGTAGTACCAGATGATGTTTCTGGTCCACTAAGACTCTGTGATTCTTGTTTATCTTTTTTCACATAGTTGTCTTGACCATTATCATCATCCAAAACATCACCAGTAGGTGTATACCAACTTCCCATCTCATCAAAGATAACATCCCTGCTCACTCTGGACTCACTTGTGACAGGGTTATAACAGTGATACCCTTTCTACTCTAAAGAGTATCCAATTTTTTTAAAAAATTCTGCCTTTGGATCAAGCTTCTTCTGTAGCTCAGCTGGCACTTGAACGTATGCAACACAGCCAAATACCTTCAAGTGCGATACATCGTGCTTCTTGCTAGTAAAGCATTCTTCATGAGTCATCCCATGAACTACAGCTGTGGGAGTTCTGTTCATAATGTAGACAGCAGTATGGATAGCCTCGGACCAAAAATATTTGGGCATATTCTTTTCAGCCATTAATGCCCATGCAACTTCTGCAATATGCGTGTTTTTTCTTTCTGCAACACCATTTTGCTGTGGGGTATACCTACAAGTAAATTGCCTCTTTATTCCATGAGTCCTCAAGAAGCCAGTAAACTCATTAGAGAGGTACTCTCCCCCTCCATCTGATCTCAAGCACTTCATTTTTAAGCCTGTTTCTATTTCAACAGCTACCTTAAAAGATTTGAAGTGCTCAAACACATCAATATTTTCCTTCATGAAGTATACCCATAACTTCCTTGAATAGTCATCAATAAATGCGACAAAGTATTTGCTACCACTAAGAGATACATTTTGTGTAGGCCCCCAAACATCTGTATGCACTACATCAAGTATTTTTGTACTCACCTCTCTGTCATGTAAGAAGGGTTGTCTTGCATGCTTATCAAACTAGCATGCTATACAGACTTCATGCAATTCTGCAACTCTAAAAGAAGGCAACCCTGTAACCAATCCTCTGGACTGCATTAATTTCAATCTTTGCACATTTGCATGTCCAATACGTTTATGCCATATTTCAATATCTGCAACTGCTCCTTTTCCTTTAGCATACATAACAGCATCCATTGCAGGAATTCCAATATCTAAAGTGAACATTCGGCTAACTCTACTTCCTTTTGTGACCAACCTACACTTATCATTAAAGTCTTCTACAAAACAACCTTTTGCATTGAATCGGACCTACAACCCCTGCTCTACCATTTGGCCAACAGACACTAGATTCTTTGTAATTGATGGCACATGTAATACATCTGTCAGACTCTTTGTTTGGCCATCATACAAGGACAAGGGAATCTTTCTAATGTGTGAAATTGGGTGGCATGAATCATCACCCATGTGCACATAACCTGGGTTTTGTAAGTCATGCATCTCTCCAAACCATTCAACATGACTGGTCATATGATTAGATGCACCTGAATCGACATACCATACATCATCATGTGTCCCCTTTCTTGTAACTGCATTCATCATATGCTGCATAACAAATAGATGCTCATTTTTGTCTTCATTCTGTTGTGAAGACGATGCATAGTTTCCTTGCTGCAATTTATCACTCCGAATATCATCCTTCTTAGCATAACAATTGGCTGCAATATGTCATGTTTTGCCACAATAATGGCAAACAATAGCAAAATTTCCAGAGCCTCTGTTCTACCATCCACCTCTTCCTCTAGAGCTCCCCTTGCCTCTAAAGTTTCCTCTGCCTCCAGAAACCTGCATTTCACCAAACTGTTGATTGAACCTATTTTGCTGGTTATTGCCAGTATGTCCCATACCACGGCCTCTCGAAGAGGATCTACCACGTCCCCTTCCTGAACTCGAGTAAAATGCTTGGACCTATTCGCCATTTCTTTCAGACGAATCACCCTGCATATTGATCTCTTCAGCAATCATGAGAGAAATCTATGTTTGCTTCCTACAAATACCTCAAAAATTACAGATTCGCAATCTGTAACGTTCACACCCACTTTCAGTCAATATAGCTGAAATCACAGTGTATCCTAAAACTGTTGTCCACAACCTTGCGGCTTTGAAACGGGGCCTGAAATGGCCTCATACGCTCAAAATATCTGTGGGAGAGCTCTGAAGGCCTATCTGTAGAATATACAGTGATTTGCTCGCACACCAAATCTCACAGCAATCTAAGATTTTTGCTCGACCCTGCTTCTGGTGCCTCCACAGGCACTATCCAATTGTGCCTGCAAGCTTTGCTCAATATTATCGATCAATCAATGCCTCTTCTTCTTGCTCACGACCCCTCCTTTCTCATGCTGCAACTATTTTTTTTCCTTTCTAATTTTCATTTTTTCCTTTTAATTCATTTCCTTCCCCCTAGCTTTGATTTGTTTAAGTTCTTTTTAACATTGTTACCAACTTTTTACATTAATTAATGTAGATGCGGTATTCATTGTTGCTATTTTTGGAAGACGTGTCTTTGTAGTGGCCAAGAGATATCAATAGAAGGAAATTTTTGTACAAGAGGAAGGTGGAGTTATAGACAAAATCTGATAGATTTACTTAGTGAATCTTAGTTATGACTATCTAAAATTTTCCCATAGGGAATTATTATCACCTAGAGAAGATAAGACCTTGTTATAAATTAGGGGTTTTCGGGGGATTTTTCGTTTTAAAGACATGACAAGGTCTTGACAAGTTGAGGGGATATCTTTCAAAGGAGGGGGGATTCACAAGCTATGCTACCTTCCAAGGAAAGTTCATTTTCAAGATTCAAGACCAGAAACATGTTGAGATATCGAGCTCCACTCGTGATATGCCAGGGTGACCGTTGTGCATTTATGTCACCGACTTGTTAGCTGCAGATGCGGTTGGTAGACTGCCCATGAATAATAGGATAACCAAAATTTTCTGATAAACAGCAATTACTCATGATGCAAACAACACACACACAAATTTTCATCCAATAAGAACATAATTATCATCATAAACTATCAAAAATCCTTCATTATCTTCATAAAAATGGTCATACCATGTTTTTATGTAACTCGAGACACCTTGCATGACTGAATAACCAGCAAATGGAGCCTCCATTGCTCTCAATCCAATGTTGTACTTCAATCTTCAGCATCTCCATCCATTTCCACCACCACTTCCTTCATTCCCCTTCTTCGATTCCTTCATCAAGATGGCACACATGAACAGCCCATAGAGAAGAGAGAGAGGGAGGAGAGAGAAAGACTAGAATCTGTTATCTTCATCCACACAGCCATTCCATGCATGAATGGCGGCAATAGAACTAGTCAAGAGAGAGAAGATGCCGGGTATCATCGATTAGACAGGTTGTATTTAGCCTCCATGCTTGATGTGGGAGGGGAGGAGCGAAAAAAATGGTGCCATTCTGTTCGTGAAGATGCCGCCATATCCCACATTTTTTCATGCCTCCTCATCAAAAAATTAGAGGGGGGAGGGGGGGGGGGGGGGGGGGGGGGGGGGGGGGGGGTCAAAGCTCCAAAGGGCACCCCCCCTTTGGTCCTCTCAAATGTCCACCTCTTCATATCTTGGCCCATTTGTGGCCCCGTCCTCGTCCTGGCTCCAATTCGAGCTCTAAAAAATCTTGGGCGTCCGTTGACATCCCGCACTGATTGGCAACTCCTGACATCCTGCAGACAGTTAGAAAAAATTATCAAAAATCCACAAGTGTCGCTCGGGCGCCTTTTAAAAGTCATCTTTCACTTGGTGCTTAAAATTGTCCTAGCTGCAGCCGCCGCCTTCGATGTTAAATATTTTTTCCCTAAATTCCAGATTCTTTGGCAAATTTTAGGCACATCCCAGGCTCAAAACTCCGCTCTCATTGGGGACCATGGGATAGGGCGACTCAGCCTGTCAAATCCCACAACAGATCTGCACAAAACAACCAAAGGAAGCATCAAGCTGATACAAAATAGATACATACTAAAACACAGCACAATGCTCACCCTACCCCTAACAAAACCAAGACATGAAATCCACAAGGAGTAGGCCTAGCATAATCGGATAGAAGGTCCGAAGCTAGTCACTAACCGACTGCTCCAACATGGCCAAACTAAAAAGAACTATCAAAGAGGTCGCCCTAAGTGGTGGTCTGAACTACCTACCTAACTAAGGAAAACACAACCAAGAGCTCCTACTAGGCGAGGACTCCTATAGCTTGATCAAAAAGTATTTTCTTTTAGTACATTTCTTCTTTTAGGTTTATATTCTTCTATACTCGGGCATGTAAAAAGGAGGGAGCTGAGCGTAGTGACCCAAGGAGAATAGGGCATCGGCCTCAGGACTTGTCTCGATACCTAAGAACCTACCAAGCCCTCGCAAGGCGACACTTAATCCTTTTCTGATGCTCACTTTTATTTTTGTTCCAACCTTACTTACTTTCTTCTTTTCTAGCGAGACGCCACCCCTAGGAAGACAAGGCATCGGGACTCGTCCCTAGGAACCTACCAGGCCTTCACAAGGCGATGATCAATTGCTTATATATTTTTCTTCTTTTCTTTTCTACTTTTATAGGGGTTAGAATCCCTTTTTACACACCTTTGTATATATTTATTGTCTTTTGAGATATTCAGGGTTTTTTTTTCCTCTATCATCATCATTTTTCCTCTGGCAGGCTTCTCTAACTGCCTCACAACTAACAAGAACTCCTAGAATGGCTGCCTAGCAGGCTAGCAGAATAGGGTCACTAGGACTACTTACTGAAACAGGTCTTTCGATGCCTGGCAATGTCTTTACAGGAGGCAACAACTACTCAGACCTCCCTCAGACATACCTAACCTAAACCTGGGACTTCATGCCTTGGACACCGGCCCCCAACAAGAAAAGAAAAATTCCCTGCAAGTACACAGACACATATAGCATAAAAAACACGGTACTTGTAAAAGAGAGATATCACCTGGATAGGGCCACGAGAAGCTTTCATGCGACATAGGCTCCTCGAAGCTCTTCTTTGAACTTGTCTAGCACAAGGCTAAAATAAGAAACCATTAACCACACCTATACTAAACAGACAACTGGCCCTCTTGGCCTAAGGAAATAAAGCATTTCTCTACAAAAATTGATCATCCCTCTTAGCCTAGAGAAATAAAACAGAATAGCACCTACACATCCCTCCCCGAAATAGTACATATATACAATAATATGCTCATTTCCAAGGAGAAAAAATAGGCTCACAGCCCTAAACTAAATGCATAAGGTTATGTCCCATCCCTCCTACATATATAGCAAGAGGTGTACGCATAACATGTTGTCTAATCAGCCTATGGGTCCAGGATAACAACGGTAGATTGGTCTCAGCTACTCTTTGCATCACCCATATCAACCATCGCCTGCCATATATCGCATGCTCTGATAACATTCTCCACAAGTGACCGGGTCCTGTCTCATTATTGATAGCAATATCCAAACTAGGACCACAGTTGAAGAAAAGGTCTTCTTCATAAGCAAGATTTGCTAGTGAATCCGCAAACTGATTCCAATAACGTGGATTAGCAGAAGCGACACTCTCTCAAACTCCTCAAGTAGAGTCATAGCAGTTCGATGCTACATACAAAGGATGGGGTTCCGCACTGTGTATGTCCCATCTAGTTGATTCAAGATCAACTGGGAATACCCTTTTACTAACAACCGTCGAATACCACCTTGTTTGGCAATATGCAGTCCCACAATCAAGGCTTTATACTCTGCCATATTGTTAGTGAATCCTACCCCGAGATAAGCAACTAACTTCATCGTAGCTTTACGTCGGGGGTCTCAGATTACTACTCCAACACTTCCTTTTTATTAGGGCCCCTGGACGCTCCGTCAAAATATAATGTGTACGTCCACAATGGGTTTACCCAACCTACCATCATGAACTCCTCTATTTGTAATTATGATAGTCAAAATTGAGCATGTTTAGAGGATGAACTGACAGCTCCATCCCACCTTCTTCATTAAACTCAACATGGATACTTGTCAACATTCGTAAGCAATGATGGCAAAAGACTTTGATCTCCCATACAAAGGTTCTGTTCTCTTGCTCAATCACTTTGTATCCTTTGCTCCACCAGATAAGTTTCCCCTGATGATATCTCTGCTCCAGATATGGGTGCTCCAAATAAGGAATTAACTGCCCCATCAACTAGCTTTAAGCTCTTTTGCAGGTCTCAAATCAACCCCAGCATGGACCTGCAATGCATTCTCTGTAGTAGCATACTTAGAAATAATAATGTTTAATCTTATCAAGATCAACCTTATTTTTAAATTCTACTCCCTGTAGATCACCTAGTAGAGCCGTAGATCTATTTTTTCTATCCTGACAATCTTGTAGGGGCCATCCCATTTAGGTTCCATCTTCCCTGGAAACAACTCCCTACGCGCATCGTAGTACAGAACTAATTGCCCTTTTTTAAAGGTAAACTTCTTTGCTTTAAGGTCGTGCAATTGCTTCATCCAACGTTTAGCTACCTCCTGGTGTAATAAGCTCTGCAATTTTAGTTCATCCAGATGGGCTATGGTTGTGAAACGTTCAAAGAGTGAATCCTCATCTCCCAAAGAGTGGTTAATTGCAAACCGTATGGTTGGCAACTCGATTTGGAGGGATAACACACACTCTTCCCCATAAACTAATTTAAATGGAATATGGCCGGTAGCTTGCTTGAACGTTGTATTATACGCCCATACTGCTACATACAACTTCCTATCCCAGTCTCATTTCTTCTCAGAGACTATTTTAGACAAGATACCCACAAGCTGCTTATAATGCAATATTAGTGAGTTTGGGAATCTCTCGATTCCCATTTTTTGAATACTAAAAAGGTGGCACCCGGATAACATGCCTATAAGATTCTCAAAACCCTATGATGTGACCTATCATTGGAAAGCACTTGAAAAATGGGATCTATTGAGTTATAGAGCGCTTGATTTGGAGTTATAGTATTCAAGTTATGACAAATCCAAAGATTTGACCATGTGTCCCAAACTTATGGGAAATTCCCATATTCCCCAATATGGTATTTTATTAGTACTTTCGACTTGCCTGTTTGCCTGCGGATTATAGGGGGTTTCTTTATTATGCTTGATTTGCCAAGCTTCAGTTAAGATTTTAATCATCTTATTCAAAAAATGGGTTCCACGGTTCAACACTAGTTCCTTCAGTGGACTGAAACGACAGATAATCTGCTCTAAAAGAAAACTTGTAGTCTCTTTTGCATTGTCCTGCCTCGTCGCCCGCGCTTCTGACCATTTTGTAAAATAATCAGTTGCTACTATAATGCACCTCTTCTGAGTAGTAGACGACGGGGTGATAGGACCCACAAAGTCAATGCTTCACTTCTCAAATGGAAGGATAGCCATGATAGGCATAAGTGGGTGCTTCCTATTCTCTCTGCTGTCATGTCTTTGATAGGTATCACATCTCTTAACGTACTCAAAGGAATCTTGGAAGATGGACAGCCACCAATATCCAGCTCTTAAAGCTTTCTGTGCCGTCAACTGTCCAGCGATGTGCCCTCCACACGCAGAGTTATGGCACTTCTCCAAGATAAAAGAAACCTCGTCAAGCATCACACATCGGCGATAGATATCATCAACACCTTGTCGATATAATGTTCCTGCGATCAATGAAAACTTCAAAGCCTGCTATCTGATTTTCCTCTTTTCTGATTTTGATAAACGAGCTCCAGTCTCTCCTGTTGATAGATAATGTGTGATAGCAGCATACCAAGATGGGATAGAAGCTGTATCATATTTAAACATTTCTTCAATATCACTTCCTTCAGCCAAAGTCTCTTTTGGCTTCCCGAAATCCACAAGGCATTCCACAATACCCTGCAACCTCGATGGCTTACTCCTAATCTCATAATCAAACTCCTTCAAAGTGATTAACCACTTTGCCAAATAATCAGGCGGTTGTAGCTTGTTCATAAGCAATCTAAGCCCTTGCGCCTTTGTATAGAAAACTATCTTCTCATAGAGGATATAGTGCCTTAATTTTTTATTCCCAAAGACCATCGCAAGGCATAACTTCTCCATATAGGTGTAATTAATTTCTGATATGCCCAATTTTCGACTAGCAAAAGCTATCAAATGATACCACTTTTTCTCCCAGATTTGGGCTAAACAGCAGCAGCTGATACTATGCATGGTTCTCCCTCTTTGGAGTTTATAGAAAGGGAAATGTTGGACTACAAAACTATAAAACTATAAAGGCATAGATTAGGCTTTAGGGCAATTTGTCCTTTAGTAGTAGATTGACGCTCCTAGTCCACGAGGCCGTGAGGGTGTGTTTGTTTGTTATGAGTATGAGGTCCGACTAGTGCCATAGCCAGTGCCGGCCCATTTCAGGTCCCATCAGTGGTGCATTTGCCGGGAGCTACCAATAAGTGGTGGTTCTCGAATCTAGGGTTTCTAGGGACCAAAAAGTTGGTTTATGTCCTCTGACAAGGACAATCAAGCCGAAATACAAAAAGCAGAACGTGCTGAGAGAGCTAGACAGCGGTTGGAGATTGTAAGTCGCTATTCTCCTCAAAGGAGTAGCTTGATACGCATAAGAGGCAGTGGTCTTAGTAACTCAACTGCTGCACATAGTCCTTTAGGTGCAGGAGGAAGCACAAGTTCTTCCTCTCTTCCACCAAGTCAACCCACTTCAAGTGGGGGTGTGATCCCATCAGTTCAAACTCTTATTGCCAATCCGATTGTCGTCATGGCACAACCCATTGCAACCCCTGTAAGGATGTTGGATCTGCCAGCTTTAGGAGTTTCTTTGCCCATTTTTAATGGGTTAGCCGATGAAGATGTGGAGTTTCACATTTGTGAATTCCAAAGATTAATGTTTAATTACTGCATCCAAGATGAGGGACATCTCATGATGTTCTTTAACATGACATTAAAAGGAAGGGTTGCAATATGGTATCATAGCATAGAGACTGGAACCATAACTACAATTGACCAATTTTACGCAGCTTTCCAAGGAGAATATGCCCCTACTTGTTGCATGTTTTGAATGTAACACGCCAATACTGGTTGCGTGTTTTGAATGTAACACGCCAAGATTTCCATGAGAATGTGAAAACCTATGCCAAGAAGCTTAAGGAAGTGTTTCATAAGTTACAAACTTATATTCCTATTCCGCCGGCTGCCCAATTGCAATACTTCTTGCATGGATTGGATTTCAACATTCATGTACAATTGAGCAGTATGGCTTTGGCTGATATAGACACCGCCATTACACGGGCAGAAGGAGTAGAGTCACGATTACAAATGGCCTACTCCTCTCGAGTAAATCTTAATGTAGGTTTAGTACCTGGAGGCAATTTACCATTGATAAATGGAAGTCAAGGAATGCCTATGAATAACCCTAATGGGAGAGGAAGCATGGTTCAAAATGTACCTTTGCTGCCAGCTCCTCCCAGTGTGACTATGCCTATGGCTAGCCAGTTGGCTCCACCAAATATTGGAGGCCAAGTTTCGAACCCTAATGTTGTTCCTATGAGTCAACAACCAATGTCCAATCAAATTGTTAGGCCAATGAAATGATGGATAGACGATCAAGGCTATGAGTCGAGTGCCTCTAATATCTTTGGCAAAGTTAAGGTTATGATGAAGCACTACACTGACATGATTTCTGAACAATATCGGCAAATAGCTGTTGATGTCAATTTCCTGATCAGTAGAATCTGATAGGGAGTTGATGCCCTGAAGAGGGTGATTCCTCAAGATTCATTTGTAAGTGGTGTGGTGGACAACATTTCCCTAGAAACTGTCCAAATGTTAAATGTGATTTGTGGGAAGTTGGGCCATTTAGCCGCTACCTGTTGGAGTAAGATTAGTTCCCTTCAACAAGGGAGTAAACAGCCAGGTCCAGTTAATCATAGAGCGCAAGGTAATAACCTCCAGCAGAATGATGGACCAAGACAAATACTGCAAAGGGAAAAGCCCACTATAGAAGAGGTTGTACGCGTCAATGCCGTTGAAACCTCTAACCTACGAGCCGTGATAAGAGGCCAAAAGACTAAAGAGGTTGATAGAGATAATGCAAAATCGGTCGAGGGAAACCCTAAGCAAGGGGATAAGGGGACGCAAGTCCTGAATCCTGGCGTGGAAGGTGGACCTCTAAGGCCTGTTGACAAAAAAGTTGATCCTAAGAAAGATGAGGAAGTGCCAAGAAAGAAGGCAAGAGCTAAAAAAGAAGCACCAAAGCCGGTCCCGAGACCAAAAGAAAGAATGGTCTGGCGAGAAAAGCGAGCTTTGACTACCTATCATGATTTTGATTTAGCAAGTTCTCTTTGCAAAGTCAAACCAGATGTAAACCTCTTACAGTTGATTAAATTATCTCTAGGAGTACGCAAGGAATTCAAGAAGATCCATGCTGAAAAGAATTGCCCTAGGGTTCTAGCATACGTGGATGGAATATTAGTAGAGCATGCTATCGTAGACATTGGGTCCTCCGTCAATATCATGAGTTCAAAGTTGATGGAGAGGTTGGGTCTGGGCATCCAAAAAGACAGCTCCATCCTTCTTAGAATGGTTGATGATAGTCTAAGGCAACCAGAAGGGTGCGTTACTAAAGTCCATGTTATAGTTGCAAGTGTGGAATGCTTCTTGGACTTTAGGGTGATAAGATTTGTAAGGCGTCCTAGCTATCGCGTCTTGCTAGGTAGGCCTTGGATCTTACGAACAGACTGTCAAGTCGATATACCCACCGATCGAGTGGTTCTAGGTAGAGGTGCTAATCAAGTAATAGTCGATACTTACCCTGAGTCTCCTCAGAGTGAGAGAGCTCCTTTGTCCTCTACTGAATTAGAGACAGTGGATGATCCATTTGGTAGTGAGACATCATCCAGTGATGAATCTAAAGAGGGGTCCACTACAGATGATATTTATCAAATAACTCTAAATGAGCCGATAGAGCCGCAAGATAGGATAAGAGACATGGATGTGATTGAGTTAGACCTTGGCAAGCCAAATGATTCACGGCCAATTAAATTAGGTTCCATGCTCACTTCAGCAGAAAGGGAGGACTATGTGTCCTTGATTCAAGAATTTTGTGATATCTTTGCTTAGAGTTATGACGAGCTGAGAGGCATTCCTCCCAGCCTGGCTATTCATACTATTCCTGTAAAAGAAGACAGTCGTCCTGTACGTCAGAAAGTAAGGCATATGCCTTTTGAATTGAGGGACGGGCTATTTGAGGAGTTATAGAAGTTACGGAAAGCTGGTTTAATTTTTCCTGTACAGCACACAGAATGGTGTTCACCAGTTGTTATCAGGAAGAATAAAAATGACCAGATCCGACTATGTGTAGATTTTAGAGAGCTGAATAAGCAGACGGTTAAGGATTACTACCCGTTGCCATTTATTGATCAGATTTTGGATCAATTAGTGGGTAGGGAAATATATTCGTTTATGGATTGCTTTGCAGAATACAACCAGATGGCAACTGCAGAAGAGGACAAGTTGAAAACAACTTTCATTACTGTCTTTGGTACTCTTGTGTATCATGTGATGGCCTTTGGTTTGTGCAATGCACCTAGATCATGGCAACGAACAGTAGACAAGACCTTTGGTGGCATCTCCCCAGATGAGTTGAAGGTATTTATTGATGGCCTGGGGGTGGCCACTGTAAGGGAAAGGATGTTGATTATTTTAAGAAAGTGCTTTGAGCACTGCAAACAATTTTGTATTGCTCTTAATCCACGGAAGTGTGTCTTTGGAGTGCCTTATGGGCTATTGCTAGGCCATGTGGTCAGTTAAGTAGGAATCACAACTGACCCTGAAAAGATCAAGGTTATAGTCGCTATGAGTCCACCACGCACTCCGAAAGAGGTACATAGCTTTCTGTTCGATAGGGTACTATCGGAGGCTTATAAATGCCTTGGCAGAAAGGACATTGCCACTAATGAACTTGTTATCCTTCAGCTATCTATTTGAATGAAGCGAGCCTTGTAAAGTAGCTTTCGAGGATGTGAAACAGGAGCTAGTAAAAGCACCAGTTTTAAAAGCACCTAAAAGAGGCAAGGTATTTTACATATTTTCAGCAGCCACCATGCATAGTATCAGTTGCTGTTTAGCCCAAATCTGGGAGGAAAAGAGGTATCATCCGATAGCTTTTGCTAGTCGAAGATTGGGCATATCAGAAATTAATTACACCTATATGGAGAAGTTGTGCCTTGCGATGGTCTTTGGGACTAAAAGATTTAGGCACTATATCCTCTATGAGAAGGTAGTTTTCTATACAAAGGCGGAAGGGCTTAGATTGCTTCTGAACAAGCTACAGCTGCCTGATCGTTTAGCAAAGTGGTTAATCACTTTGTAGGAGTTCAATTATGAGATTAAGAGTAAGCCACCGAGGTTGCAGGGTATTGTGGAATGCCTTGTGGATTTCGGGGAGCTGAAAGAGACTTTGGCTGAAGGAAGTGATATTGAAGAAATGTTTAAAACTGATACTGCTTCTATCCCATCTTGGTATGCTGCTATCACGCATTATCTATCAACAGGAGAGACTAGAGCTGGTTTATCAAAATCAAAAAAGAGGAAAATCAAATAGCAGGCTTTGAAGTTTTCATTGATCGCAGGAACATTATATCGACAGGGTGTTGATGATATCTATCGCCGATGTGTGATGCTTGACGAGGTTCCTTTCATCTTGGAGAAGTGCCATGACTCTGGGTGTGGAGGGCACTTCGTTGGACAGTTGACGACACAGAAAGCTTTAAGAGCTAGATATTGGTGGCCATCCATCTTCCAAGATTCCTTTGAGTACGTTAAGAGATGTGATACCTGTCAAAGACATGACAGTAGAGAGAATAGGAAGCACCCACTTACGCCTATCATGGCTATCCTTCCATTTGAGAAGTGGAGCATTGACTTTGTGGGTCCTATCACCCAGTCGTCTACTACTTAGAAGAGGTACATTATCGTAGCAACTGATTATTTTACAAAATGGTCAGAAGCGCGGGCGACGAGGCAGGACAATGCAAAAGAGACTACAAGTTTTCTTTTAGAGTAGATTATCTGCCGTTTCGGTCCACCGAAGGAACTAGTGTTAGACCGTGGAACCCATTTTTTGAATAAGGTGATTAAAAGCTTGACTGAAGCTTGGCAAATCAAGCACAATAAAACAACCCCCTATAATCCACAGGCAAACGGGCAAGTCGAAAGTACTAATAAGCAACTTGTGGGTATCTTGTCTAAAATAGTCTATGAGAAGAAATGAGACTGGGACAGGAAGTTGTATATAGCAGTATGGGTGTACAATACAACATTCAAGCGAGCTATCGGCCATACTCCATTTAAATTAGTTTATGGGGAAGAGTGTGTGTTTCCCTCAAAATCGAGTTGCCAACCATACGGTTTGCAATTAACGACTCTTTGGGAGATAAGGATTCACTCTTTGAACGTTTCACGACCACAGCCCATCTGGATGATCTGAAATTGCAGAGCTTATTACACTAGGAGATAGCTAAACGTCGGATGAAGCAGTTGCACGACCTTAAAGCAAAGAAGTATACCTTTAAAAGAGGGCAATTAGTTCTGTTCTATGATGCGCATAGGGAGTTGTTTCCAAGGAAGCTGGAACCTAAATGGGATGGCCCCTACAAGATTGTCAGGATAGGGAAAAATAGATCTACAGCTCTACTAGCTGATCTGCAGGGAGTAGAATTTAAAACTAAGGTTAATCTTAATAAGATTAAACCTTATTATTTCTAAGTATGCTAATACAGAGAATGCATTGCAGGTCCATGCTGGGGTTGATTTGAGACCTGCAAAAGAGCTTAAAGCTGGTTGATGGGGGGGTTAATTCCTTATTTGGAGCACCCATATCTGGAGCAAAGATACCGTCAGTGGAAACTTATCTGGTGGAGCAAAGGATACAAAGTGATTGAGCAAGAGGACAAAACCTTTGTATGGGAGATCAAAGTCTTCTATCAACACTGCTTACGAATGTTGACAAGTATCCCTGTTGAGTTTAATGAAGAAGGTGGGATGGAGCTGTCAGTTCATCCTCTAAACATGCTCAATTTGAACTATCATAATTACGAATAGAGGAGTTCGTGATGGCAAGTTGTGTAAACGCATTGTGGACATACACATTATATTTTAATAGAGCGTCCAGGGGCCCTAATAAAAAAGGGAGTGTTGGAGTAGTAATCCAAGATCCCGGACGTAGAGCTACGATGAAGTTAGCTGCTTATCTCGGGGTAGGATTCACTAACAATATGGCAGAGTATAAAGCCTTGATTATGGGACTGCATATTGCCAAACAAGGTGGTATTTGGCGGTTGTTAGTAAAAGGGGATTCCTAGTTAATCTTGAATCAGCTAGATGGGACATACATAGTGCGGAACCCCATCCTTTGTATGTATCATCGAACTGCTATTAACCTACTTGAGGAGTTTGAGAGAGTGTCGCTTCAGCTGATTCCACGTTACTAGAATCAGTTTGTGGATTCATTGGCAAATCTTGCTTATGAAGAAGACATTTTCTTCAACTGTGGTCCTAGTTTGGATACTGCTATCAATAATGAGACAGGACCCGATCGCTTGTGGGGAATGTTATCAGAGCATGCGATATATGGCAGGCGATGGTTGATATGGGTGATGCAAAGAGTAGCAGAGACCAATCTATCGTTGTTATCCTGGACCCATAGGCTGATATGGGTGATGCAAAGAGTAGCCGAGACCAATCTATCGTTGTTATCTTGGACCCATAGGGTGATTAGACATGTTATGCGTACACCTGTTGCTATATATGCAAGAGGGATGGGTCATAACCTTATGCATTTAGTTTAGGGCTGTGAGCCTATTTTTTCTCCTTGGAAAGGAGCATATTATTGTATATATGTACTATTTTGGGGAGGGATGTGTAGGTGCTATTCTATTTTATTTCATTAGGCTAAGAGGGACAATCAATTTTTGTAGAGAAATGCTTTATTTCCTTAGGCCAAGAGGGCCAGTTGTCTGTTTAGTGCAGGTGCGGTTAATGGTTTCTTGTTTTAGCCCTGTGCTAGACAAGTTCAAAGAAGAGCTTGGAAGGAGCCTATGTCGCACGAAAACTTCTCGTGGCCCTATCCAGGTGATATCTCTCCTTTACGAGTACCGTGTTTTTTATGCTATATGTGTCTGTGTAATTGTAGGGAATTTTTCTTTTCTTGTTGGGGGCCGGTGCCGATATATGGCAGGCGATGGTTGATATGGGTGATGCAAAGAGTAGCTGAGACCAATCTACTGTTGTTATCCTCGACCCATAGGCTGATTAGACAACATGTTATGCGTACACCTCTTGCTATATATGTAGGAGGGATGGGACATAACCTTATGCATTTAGTTTAGGGCTGTGAGCCTATTTTTCCTCCTTGGAAAGGAGCATATTATTGTATATCTATACTATTTTAGGGAGGGATGTGTAGGTGCTATTCTGTTTTATTTCATTAGGCCAAGAGGGCCGGTCAGTTTTTGCAGAGAAATGCTTTATTTCCCTAGGCCAAGAGGGCTAGTTGTCTGTTTAGTACGGGTGCAGTTAATGGTTTTTTGTTTTAGCCTTGTGCTAGACAGGTTCAAAGAAGAGCTTGAAAGGAGCCTATGTCGCGTGGAAGCTTCTCGTGGCCCTATCCAGGTGATATCTCTCCTCTACGAGTACCGTGTTTTTTATGCTATATGTGTCTGTGTACTTGTAGGGGATTTTTCTTTTCTTGTTGGGGACCGGTGTTCAAGGCATGAAGTCCCAAGTTTAGGTTAGGTATGTCTGAGGGAGGTCCGAGTAGTTTTTGCCTCTTGTAAAGACATTGCCAGGCATCAAAAGACCTGTTTTAGTAAGTAGTCCTAGTGACCCTGTTCTGCTAGCCTGCTAGACAGCCGTTCTATGAGTTCTTGTTAGTTGTGAGGCAGTTAGAGAAGCCTGCCAGAAGAAAAATGATGATGATAGAGGAAAAAAAAACCCGGAATATCTCAAAAGACAATAAATATATACAAAGGTGTGTAAAAATGGGTTTGAACCCCTATAAAAATAGAAAAGAAAAGAAGGGAAATATATAAGCAGTTGATCATTGCCTTGTGAACGCCTGGTAGGTTCCAGGGGACGAGTCAGACCTGGGGCCGATCCCTTGTCTTCCTAGGGGTGGCGTCTCACTGGAAAAGAAGAAAGTAAGTAAGGTTGGAGTGAAAATAAAAGTGAGCGTCAGAAAAGGATTAAGTGTTGCCTTGCGAGGGCTTGGTAGGTTCTTGGGTACCGAGACAGGACCTGAGGCCGATGCCCTGTTCTCCTTGGGTCACTACGCTTAGCTCCCTCCTTTTTACATGCCTGATATGGAAGAATAGAAACCTAAAAGAAGAAATGTACTAAAAGAAAATAATTTTTGATGAGGCTATAGGAGTCCTCGCCTAGTAGGAGCTCCTGGTTGTGTTATCCTTAGTTAGGTAGGTAGTTCAGACCACCACTTAGGGCGACCTCTTTTATAGTTCTTTTTAGTTTGGCCATGTTGGAGCAGTCGGTTAGTGACTAGCTTCAGACCTTCTATCGGATTATACTAGGCCTACTCCTTGTGGATTTCATGTCTTGGTTTTGTCAGGGGGTAGGGTGAGCGTTGTGATGTGTTTTAGTATGTATCTATTTTGTATAAGCTTGATGCTTCCTTTGGTTGTTTTGTGCAGATGTGTTGTGGGATTCGACGGGCTGAGTTGCCCTATCCCATGGTCACCAATGAGAGTGGAGTTTTGAGCCTGGGATGTGCCTAAAATTTGCCAAAAAATCTAGAATTTAGGGGAAAAATATTTAACATCGAAGGCAGCGACTGCAGCTAGGACGATTTTAAGCACCAAGTGAAAGACGACTTTTAAAAGGCGCCCGAGCGACACTTGTGGATTTTTGATAATTTTTTCGACTACCTGCGGGATGTCAGGAGTTGCCAGTTAGTGCGGGATGTCAAGATGGACGCCCAGGATTTTTCAGAGCTCGAATCGGAGCCAGGACGAGGACGAGGCCACAAATGGGCCAAGATATGAAGAGGTGGACATTTGAGAGGACCAAAGGGGGGGTGCCCTTTGGAGCTTTGACCACCCCCCCCCCCCCCCCCCCCCAAATTTTTAATGAGGAGGCATGAAAAAATGTGGGATATGGTGGCATCTTCACGAACAGAATGGCGCCGTTTTTTTCACTCCTCCCCTCCCACATCAAGCATGGAGGCTGAATACAACATGTCTAATCGATGATACTCGACATCTTCTCTCTCTTGGCTGGTTCTATCTCCATCCTTCGCGTGTGGAATGGCTGTGTGGATGAAGAGAACAGATTCTAGTCTTTCCCTGTCCTCCCTCTCTCTCTTCTCTATGGGCAGTTCATGTGTGCCATCTTGATGAACGAACCGGGGAAGGAGAATGAAGGAAGTGGTGGTGGAAATGGATGGAGATGCTGAAGATTGAAGTACAACATTGGATTGAGAGCAATGGAGGCTCCGTTTTCTGGTTACTCAGTCATGCAAGGCATCTCGGGTTACGTAAAAACACGGTATGAGCATTTTTAGGAAGAAAATGGAGGATTTTTTATAGTTTATGATGATAATTATGTTTTTATTGGATGAAAATTTGTGTGTGTGCTGTTTGCATCATGAGTAATTGTTGTTTATCAAAAAATTTTGGTTTTGCAATGATTTACATGCTTTATTTAATTTCCCTAAACCCGAAATGCGGTTTTTAAGTGGCAAAATGGTAGTTTTTTCATTTCGGGTGGGAAAAAGGTGTTCCCATGGGGGGAATATGGAAGATAAATTGAATGTTAGTATACTGAAGTGATTGGAATAAGAAAAACCAGAAAATAGTATATTTTATTGACAAAAAAATCAAGAAAATGAAAAAAATAAGGGAAAAAATAGAAATACGTCTTTGAAAAATAAGGAAAATTATAATGATTGTTTATGGATGTATGGTAGTGGCAAAGCATGAGGTTTAGTCTCAGTTTGTTCTATCTCCTTGTCAAATTTTGTGATTTACCACTTTTTCTACATCAAAACATGACAAAATGAACCTCTACACCTATGCAACGAAAGCAATACCTAAACGTAAGGGGTTGGGATGTTTGAATGGTGTGATTAGCGTGCTAATTGTTGCTGAATTTTTGATGCACATCATGTCATAGAGTCTGTGATACTTTAATTAAGAGGATAGTAGCATGAGTGTTATCTCGATGCTATCCTTTCATCGCCGCAATGGGTTAGAAATAAGCATTAGAAAAGCCTGATTGTGCACAAGCACATTGCTGATTTGAAAATGATGTTTGAGCACTTTAAAATCATTCACTTTGCATGTGCATGATTGATCATGGTATCGGAATAAACAACATGGATGCATAGCACATGTTTTCAATGACAATGACCCACGTTGAGTGTGGAAAGGCATCCTAAGCTGTAGGATAGACGTTCGTTTCTTGTGGGACTATTTGGTAAGGAAACATGGTATATCTCTTGGAGACATTTGAAATGAAAGAGTGGAGTTTGTTTGTTTGTTTTATATGTTGAGCAACGCATCAAGGGGCTAATTCCTGCGATGTAGGAGAGCTGCCGTGGGACCGCGGTGTTTCTATTGAGTGGTTGCCTCCATGTATGTGATTGTCGTGGTATTTATGGCCAATATGTGTGGGTTCTCCTTCTGTGGAGTTTATAGAAAGGGAAATGTTGAACTACAAAACTATAAAACTATAAACGCATAGATTAGTATTTAGGGCAGTTTGTCCTTTCGCAGTAGATTGACGCTCCTGGTCCGCGAGACCATGAGGGTGTGTTTGTCTGTTATGAGTATGAGGTCCGACTAGTGCCATAGCAAGTGCCAGCCCATTTCAGGTCCCATCATAGATTTATGAGTTCTTACTAATAAGGACACTCAACATCATTTCCATATCAATTTCTATCCCATATGATCCCAAAACACTCAACGAAGATTCAAAATTCCATTATTTCTATAAAAACCACAACTTAAGAGTTTTTCGTGTTTTGTAAGAATTTATTATAACATTGCATTTTCTGGTTTTCTTTCACATTTTAGAGAGAATGCAACATGGAAAACCGGGAACAATCAAAATCAAGCACTTACTTCAATAATTTTTCATAAAACAAAAGAACCACTCACCTACGCATAGAAATCTACAGGTTTGAGGCTCATATGTCGTGGTTGTGCTGATGCTTCTTCTTTACCGTTGACACACTCTCTTGGCCCGATCTATAATCCCTACTATTACAGCATCATCATTTGCTCTAGATTCTTCATCACACCCCTCTCTCTTCTCTCTTGAATTGATGCATACGAACAATAGAGAGGAGAGAGGAGAGAGAAATACTAAAAATCAAATTTCTCATTCCTTCATGAAATTGGACAAGATTACAACTATCATATTCCTCTCTCTGCGTGGACTAGTTAATCTCTATCTCTCTCTCTCTCTCTCTCTCTCTCTCTCTAGAAGAACATGGATTGAAGAGGCATGAATGAAATTTTGAGAGGGTAAAAAAAAATTGCACCCCAGGTCTCATGAATTTTTTTGGTTTAAGCCCTCTTTTAAAGAATCCTAAGGTTAAATCATTAAAATAATCGGTTCATATCCTTTGTGTTCACACTTCCCGACAAGTAGATGTTTTGATTTTGAAGGGGGCAAATGGACTCGGATTCGAGATCTACCCATCTCTAGACATGCGGCTTCTCACAGCATTGAAATCCATCATCTTGGCCTTTGTTGCGTACTTTTCGGCTCCCAAATCCAGTATTTGCTTTATAACATGCCAAACCTTGCAGGGATTAAATGGGGGGTTAAATGACCTCTAATCGTCAACAAACCAAGACTTTCTTTGGATTCTTGACATCAAAATGCATCTAGGAAAACTCTAGCTCTTGGCCATCTGTCACAGTTTGATTTTTCATGAAAATTTGATCTTTGGCACTTCCCAAGCATTTTTTGCTCCAAAAATAGCCTCAAATGCTTCAAGCACGGCTCAAAATCGGCTCCTAAAATCCAGCCCTCACAGTCACTTTGTATGAGAAAGGGAGATGTAGGCTTGGTCATCATAGTTATCTATGTGGATGACTTAATTATTATAGGTGATAATGATGACAGTGGAATTGCTGAAGTTAAGGATTTTTTAAAGAAGTTTGAGATGAAGGATTTGGGTGAGTTGAGATACTTTCTTGGTATTGAGGTGATCACATGTGATGATGATATATTGCTATCCCAAAGGCAATACGTCTTGAATATGTTATCGAAGTATATCAAAGTATAGTATGACAGCATGTAAGCCCCTTTCAGTACCTTTGCAGTAGAATGTGGAGTTGAGTGCTGATGTTGGGGAGGATGAGATAGAAGACTCTACTATGTTCAGGAGGATTGTAGGGAGTCTAATTTACATGACTATCACAAGGCTAGAATTTAGCTATCTTGTTGGCCTTGTCAATCAATTTATGTGGATGCCTAAAAAGCCTCATTTGGATGTAGTTAAACGCATATTGAGGTATGTGAAGTCCACTTTACATTATGGAATTTTTTATGAGGCAGATAAGGATGTACATGTGTTTCGATACACAAATGTAGATTGGACTAGTAGCATGTTAGACAGAAGATCTACCAATAGATTCATGTTTTCCCTTGGTAGTGCACTAGTTACATGAAGCATAAAAAAGCAACCTATAGTTGCTTTATCAAGTACAAAGGCTAAGTGTAGAGGTGGTGCTATGGTAGCATGTGAGATGGTATGGCTCCAAAAGTTATTGGGTGATTTGGATGTGTAGGGAGATGGTCCAGTTATCATTCACTATGACAACATGAGTAGTATGTAGCTAGCTAGGAACCTAGTGTTTTATGCTAGAATAAAATGCATTGAGGTGGTGCACTATCACTTTGTGAGAGGGAAGGTACTTGTAAGAGAGATTGATGTGATATAGGTTAGTACATAGGAACAGATAGCTGAAAATTTCACAAAGGCATTGAAAGCTAGATTTTAGGAGCTGCTTTTGAGCAGGCCATTTTTTGAGCAAGGCGCTCAAGAATGCCAAAGACCAAAATTTTCATGAAAAATCAAACACTGGTGGATGGTTGTGCTGGAGTTTTCCTAGATGCATTTCGACGTCAAGAATCCAATGCAAGTCTCGGTTTGTTGAGTGGAGGTTGTTCGACCCCCTATTTAATCCTCGCAAGTTTTGGTGTCAAGACAGATCTTGAATCCTCACAAGGTTTGGCGTCTAGATAGATTTCGATGCTGCGAAGCCATTGTCCAGAAAGATCTCGCATCCGAGTTCATTTGCCTGCTCAAAGTCGAAATATCCACTTCCGAGATAGTGTAAACACAAACAGCTGAACTAGTTAATTTTAAAGAGTTATAACCTTAGCCTTAATAAGAAAAGCCTCAAAGTAATTAAAAAATGGCGAAAGGGGGAGAAAGGAGATGGCTATAATCTTGCCTATTTTTATGGAGGATTAAGAAATTTTATTTTTTAGTATTTCTCTCTCTTCTCTCCTCTCTCATCTCTCCTCTTAGTGACTATTCGTGTGCATCAATTCAAGACAGAGGGGGAGGGTTATGATGAAGAATCCACACCAAATGATGATGCTGGAGCGATGGAGGACGTAGATCGAGGGTGAGAGAGTGCATCACAGTGGCAAAGAAGAAGCTTTAGCCTCCCATCTATGAGATACGAGCCTCAAAATCACGATTTCTATGCATAAGTGAGTGGTTCTTTTGTTTTATGAAAAATAATTGAAGCAAGTGTTTGATTTTGTTTGTTCCTAATTTTTCATGTTGCATTCTTTTTGAAATACGAAAGAAAATAAAAAAATATAATGATATAATAAGTCCTCGCAAAACATGCAAAACTTGTAAGTTACGGTTTTTTTATAGAAAAAATAGAATTTGGGGTTTTTGTTGAGTGTTTAGGGGTCATATGGGATAAAAATGGATATGGAAATAGTGTTGAGTGTCCTTGATCAGTAAGAACTTATAGTTCTGAAATATCTCATTTTTATAAAGAAATAAACAGAAAAAATAAAAAAAAAAGAAAAATTTTAGATTTTTTGCCTTTAAAAATAGAGAAAAATACATTTTATATTTGTGAGTGTTAACCCTCAAATGAAAAATGTGGAAAATCTAAAGTAGTAAACAAGGCCAAGGTAAAAGTGAAGCGAAAGAGATGAAGGCGCGCCAAGAAAAACACGGAAATACAAGAAGTAAAGAAAAGTCCTAAATCAAGGAGAAAAGTACACAAGAAAAAGTACAAGTCAATACTTTTATAAAAGAGCACATGGCGCATCATGATTTATTTTAAGAGTCCCAAGCTCTCATCCGTGCAAATTGTAAAGGTGGAAGGATGGTAGGAAGGAAGCTAGGAAGATATGAGAACAATGGAAAAAGGGCCTAGCACAGCTGACCATGTAAAAAAGGGAAAAAGGGGATGACCATCCAAAATGGATTTAGGGCTTTGTATATGAAGTTGAAAAGTGAATGAGAAGCTCATTCTTGTATGTGGCCAAAAGTAGCTCTTCTCTTCTTCTTCTTCTTTTTGTTCTTGCTTGCTTGAGGTTATGCTTGAGAGAGGGAGCGTGAGAGTGTGAGGGAGTGAGTATGTGAGGGTGAGGGATTGTGGAGAAGAAGATCTCCATCTTCTCCTCTCTTCTTCTATTCTATTCTCTTCTCTTGTGTCTTGCTCGCGAAAATAGAGCTTGGAGCGTGATGCTTGAGGATGAAGCTTACTTGAAGCTTACACTTGGATCATGGAGCCACCGGAGTGCTCAGGAGAGGAGGTAACTCGATCGGGCATAAAGGTCAGGCATGGAGGTAAGCTCACTACATTCGTAGAGATGGATAGCGTGTCGGCTACGTGAGAGGTAGTCATTAGTACTCAGCTTGGAACGCTTGAAACAATAAGTGGTGCATGGGTCTCGGCGGTTGATCACCTCTACATTTTGGTTCCGTTGCCAGGACCAACGGATTCTAGTCTTGAGCATTTGCATGCTTCGAATTGAGCATTGAAGTTGGGTTTTTCTAGAACCGGTGCTTGAGGTAGATAGGTAGGAAGCGAGGGTTTGAAGAGGTATTCGATCTCCTTAGTAAGTAGGTTTATGATAGGAACAAAAAATGTCGTAGCAGGATCGAGCCCATCGGCTTCCATTCACGGAAGAAGAGAGAACACAGTACAGCATCACCCTGGAGAGCCACGCCTACAGCCAATTAAAATTTCGAACTATTATAATATAGAAGGATTAGTGGCCAAGAAAGAGGCGGCCAGGAGAGTCGTTGAAAGCTGCAACTTCAAGAAGTACCTCGAAAGATTCGCACAAGAACCTGACCACATGAGCTGTGTGGAATTTCTCAGGTCCTACGACCCTGACAACAAATGCGGCATTGTCACAGTGGGAAGAGGATAGAATGCCAAGCAAGTATTGGTTCGCCTAACCCCAGCCTTGGTGGAGAAGGCACTCGGACTGGAACCAAAGGTGGAAAAGAAGAAGAAGGGGGATGTATACGCCATGCTGGGGATGAGAAAGGAGGACGTGCTGACAAACGACGGCATCAGCATCCAAGACATCCCCGATGTAGAGACCAAGTTGCAGGCGAAACTCATACATGCGCTCTTCTCCAGCCAGCGCTACAACGCATTGATGCATCGGATCAATGTGTCAATACTGGAAAATGTGGCAGCCCATACCCTGCATGAAGTTGACTAGAATGGCTATGTGCGCAAAACCATCGACCAGGCAGCTAGAGCGCTAGCCTTAGGAAGCATGCCCGTAGGAGGAGAATCCCCAGTGTCTAAGGACACAGAAAGAAAGAAGGCCTCCTCCAAACCTCATTCATCGCCTACGGGAGCATCTTAACAACGCTCATCCAGGAGGCCGTGAAAGAGACGCAAAAAGCAGAAGAGGGGGAGGGGGAAACACTTGACAGGTCACCCCCTCACCAACACCATGAGAGGTCCAGTGATAGGACTGAGACCAAGGAAGAAGGGGAAGAACAGAAAAGCAAAAAGCAGGTCAAGGAGACTAGGAAAAAGGCAGTGCAAAAGAAAAAGAAACAGGATGAAGGCCGTAGAAAGGAGAAGGAAGACTTGGAGAAAGCAAAAAGACAATCCCTCAGGGAGGCCGAGGAGAGAGAAAGGAAGAGGAAGCAAGAAGAAGAAGAAATAACAAAGCAAGTCAGGCAGGCTAAAAAGGCGTCAAAGCAAGAGGCTGAAAGGAGAAGAAGAGAAGAGCAAGAGGAAAAAGAGAAACTAGAGGAAGAATACAAAAAGGTCGAAAAGGAAAGGAAAAGAAGAGTCACGGAGGAGGAAGAGGAGTTAAGAAGAAAGGAAGAGGAGGACCTGGCCGAGGCTACACGCCGGTCCATCGAGCAACAGTGCAGGGCGGATGATCGAGAAGCCTGGAACCAGCCAAGGGAAGAAGGGCCTAGCTCCAGCACGCATGCACCAGAACTCACACCACCCGTAGTTCCAAAAGGAAAAGGCAAAGCACCCCTCCATCCTATCCCCACCCTCATGGCACCCCCGCTGAACCCACTTCGCTCACCCCTAGTATCCCCACCAGCTTGGAAGTGTCCAACCTGGTGACCTGGATGCAATACTTCATCAGTAAAGAAATGGCCCAAGGAAAGAGCATGGAAACCATGACCACGGGACCAAAAAGGCCAGCCGCAAATGCAGAATCAAGGTAGGACCAGAAGCGCCTGCGTATGGAGGCCTCAACCACCCCCACCTATGCAACAATGATGCCACCAGCCAGTTACGATGAATGGCGATGGCTCTCCCAACTGGAGAGGGCGAAGGAGTAAAAAAGAATGGCGATGGCTGAGTTGGTGACAGAGAAAGAGTTAGTGGTGGCGGCCTTCCAACTGGAGAAAACCTGCATCATCACCATGCAGCAATGCCAAATATTTGAACTCAAGCAAGAATTGAAAGCAAAAGAGGACAGGGAAGAAAGCTATAGATAGCGCGGCTGGAGGACGAGAATCAAGAACTTGTGCAAATGCAGCAGAAATACAAGCTCCTCATGATGCAATATAAGGAACTGGAGGCAAAAACCACCACCATTGATGAGCAAATGATGGAGGAACTAAACGCCAAAGAAGAGGAGAGAAGACAAGAGAAGGAGCAACAACAAAAAGAGATCGAGTCCATGACCGATCAACTACACCTCGGGAGGAAGGAGCAAGACAACATGAGCAAAGAACTCAGAGCCTAGGAGCAGAAGCTTGTAACCCTAGCACAAAAGCAGGGGGAGAGCATGGAAGGAATGAGCAAAAGGGTCAAGGAATGGGCCATGCAGAATGAGAAACGAGTGAAGACACTAGCGTGGTGCGTCGCCTTGGTGGAGAAAGAAAAAATCTTGGTAGAAAGCAAAGCGGATGCCGCCCAGATAGCCTTCACTGCCCAGCCAACAGGCCTTCCTCAACACACTACTGGATATGACCCAACCAGAGGGAAAGGTGCCGTTGGAGGTGGTGTAGAAGAAACTCAGCATCACACACGCAGAGCCCTGCATGTGGGGCTATAGATGCCACCCCAACCTGCGGAGGTTAGGCTGGGCTTAGAAGAACATCGAAAGTACATGCTATTGGCCGGCCTAACCCCCAGGAGGCAGATGCACTCGGCTTTGGGGAAGGGGCGCAGCTAGACGACCGACAGGGGGAGGACACTGACATTGAATTCATCATAAGAAGAACGAGTGAAGAAATAATCCCACAACCCCCCTCGTCGCATGATCAGGAACAACAACAACTTGACCCACCCCTGGACA
The DNA here is from genome assembly GCF_053477565.2 of Lygodium microphyllum. NCBI lineage: Eukaryota > Viridiplantae > Streptophyta > Polypodiopsida > Schizaeales > Lygodiaceae > Lygodium > Lygodium microphyllum. Next base: position 93,055,897 of record NC_141164.1, read on the forward strand.
GACAAGCCATGCTCAAGAAGCAATGGATAAAATTGGTGGAAGAAGCCAGAAGGTAGTTGTAGGCCAAGCTAGTCGTGCGGCCATCCGCATCCCTCCCACCATGCCTCGATGACCTCCCAACGCAATTTCACACGAAGCTGGTGATCTAGCAACAACAGGAAATCGAAAAGGACCCTTTTTCTTTCAGTTTCCTTATGCCTAATAGCTTGAGAAGGGTCCTGCCGATCAAAGTAATGGAGGAGGTGATCGCGGGCTGGCAGCGAGGCCAAAAATGGCTGGACGACAAGGCAAAGATCCCCACTCTGTGGGGCATGGAGGAAGTAGAGTTTTGGCAAGACAAAGTGTTCGAGGTGCCACACACTGTAAGGGGCTACAACTGCCAACCCCTCTGGAGAAGGTGAATATGAGATATTAACATGCTTGCTTGGATAGCATTTTGCAACACCCTACCCTACGAGAGAAACGACCCCACATTCATGGCGTATCCTCGTAGGGTAGGCGTGGATTTTGTCGCCAATCTCCATGGGCGGCATGACTTCCCCATCATCTACAATTCCAATGCCACCTCCTTCGAGAATGCCCTCCTTTTTTATTAAGGAAGCCTAACCGACTCCATGATGTGCTTTCTCGCAGAATTCTCCTCCTGTCCTGATCCCGCTTTTATAACTACATGTAGTTACCTTAGGCTTCTTAAGCTATTACTCAAGCAAGATCCGGCACCATAGGAGAATGGCTTGGCCCCCCTCTTTTTTGATCCCAATGCTATTGATAGTTACGCTATGGCATGCTTAATGATGAGAGCTAGCCTACTCCCCTCCTTTTGCCTAGCTCTCCTAGAGGACGTGAGTGACAGCCAATTTACTAGGTGTAATCATCCCTTTCTCTCCACCACCTCTCTCCACGTCCGCATGAACTTGAAAGGGTACATGCAAAGCCACCAATTTTTGCACAAATCCATCCGCCCTCCTTTCCCCCCTCATTCAGATGAAGAGGATTAGGCCTGGCTATCATTCATCCCACTATAAAAAAAAAACTGACTGATCAACATCACCCACTTGTAGAAGCACTTACCACCACATAAATCACGATCACTGCACCTAGGGGTTCTTAAGTTAGGCGTGTTCGGTGGCTGCGGTCGACCGGCTCAACTCCCAATCCCCTAGCCCTTTTTGCTCCCCCACTTCACGCTTAGGGCACATCAAGGGCAGGACACACCTAGGGAGGTAACACTCACCTATGGTTAGACCTGTCACCCTAAGCCACTAGCACCGCACCCCCCTTGGCACAAATGGGGTCCTCAAGTGTGGGACATCACCCAGGCTTGCCTACAGTTAGACCCACCTCCCCATTCCACTAGCATGAGCACAATGCACTAACACGCTGAGATAAACACTCCCCTTAGGAACAACACCACACCTTCTCCTTCCAAACATCAGAAAGTAACAAACCACTAACTTTGGAGGCCCCGTCAACCACGCAATGCCCATTTGGCTCCTCCGACAAACTATGTCATAGCTCCTACAAGCACACCCAACTCTCCAAGTGGTCCTCACCATTGCACCACTTGGCCAATTGCTTACCAACCTACAACAACACAGAAGTGCCATGGGACTGGCACCTGTCTAGGAGGGGGTAATGTTAACCCCAAATTGAGATAGCCCCAGGTCGAGATGGCGGAAAAACAAAGAAAAAAAGTAGATAAACATGGAAGAAGAGCGAAGACATGCAGGCGACCTCCAAAACCAAGCCAGGGAAAAAAAGCGCAATTTTAAATGAAGGGCACCTCAAAAAACTCAGAAAACTCTTGTAAAAGAGCACCAGGCTCCCTCCTGTGCCAATTGTAAAATACTAGACGGGTGTAGGCTAGAGGCATAAGGCTAGAAGAGGGACATGGAAAAAAAACCTTGCTACAAGGGCTGGTCATGTAAAAAAGAGATGGGTGCCCATGGGATTTTAGGGTTTGTATACATAAAGTTCAAAAAGTGAATGAGAGCTCATTCTTTTGGTGTGTGGCAACAAGAGTCTTCTTCTTCTTTGCTCCTTCTCATCTTCTTGCTTGTGTGTGCTCTTGAGAGAGGGAGTGTGAGAGTGTGATGGAGTGAGTGTGTGAGAGTGAGGGATCAAGAGAGTGAAGCTCTTCACCATCTCCTCTCCTCTTCTTCTCTTCTCTTCTCTTTTCTTGTGCACGTGGCTATGGAGGATGGAGCTTGGAGGTGGAGGAGGCTTGAGGATGCTCGAGCTCGCATCTAGGATCGTGGAGCTACCGGTGTGTGTGAGAGAGGAGGCAACTCGTATCGGAATCAAGGTAAGCCCACTACACTCATAGGATCGATGGCGCATTGGCTAGGTGAGAGATAGCCATTAGAGCTTGCTTGGAATGCTTGAAACAATAAGCGGTCTGTGGGTCTTGGCGGTTGAGCGAAAGCTCCCACAGCTAAGGAATTTGCAAACTGATTCCAATAACATGGAATGAGTTGAAGAGCTATGCTCTCAAATTCATCAAGTAGGGTTATAGTAGTTCGATGATACATACAAAGGAGAGGATTTCGGACTATATATGTCCCATTGAGTTGATTTAAGATCAGCTGGGAATCCCCTTTTATTAACAAATGCCTAATACCACATTTCTTAGCAATATTCAACCCCACAATCAAAGCTTTATACTCGACTATGTTGTTAGTAAATCCTACCCCAAGATAAGCAACTAATTTCATTGTAACTCTACGTCGGGGATGTCAGATAACTACTCCAACACTTCCTTTCCTATTAGGGCCCCTGGACACTCCATCAAAGTATAATGTATATATCCATAATGGGTTTACATAGCCAACCATCAAGAACTCCCCTATTCGTAATTATGATAGTCAAAGTTCAACATATGTAGAGGATGAACTGATGGCACCATTGCACCTTCTTCATTAAACTCAACAGGGATGCTTGTCAAGATTTGTAAGCAGTGATGTCATAAAACTTTAATTTCCCACACAAAGGTACTGTCTTCTTACTCAATCACTTTATATCCCTTGCTCCACCAAATAAGCCTCCCCTGATGATATATTTGCTCGAGATATGGGTGCCAAGACATCGGATTTCAGCTTAATGGGATAAGCCCAAACTTTTCGTGAAAAATCATCTATGACCGTAACAAAATACTTTGCACCACCCATAGACTAACAAAGCATGGGCCCACAGACATCCGAATGTATCAATGCCAAGGGCTCGCTCATGCGTGGCCTACCAGACTTCTTATGTGTAGACCTAGTCTGTCTGCCATAAAGACAATGCTCACATGAATCAAAACATGCATAATCAAGGGGCAGTAAGTACTGCAAACTAGAAAGCATTTTCATTCCCTTCAAAGACATATGGCCCAAACGGGCATGCCAAAGAGATACATGTGGGATAGAACCCACAGACAAAACATAATCAAGGGAAGAAGCTAATACAATCAAGAGGTAGAGACTGCCATCCTTGGCACCTCTCGCAATCACAAGTTTGCCACAAGTGATCTTCCATGCAGAGTCTCCAAAACATACATGATATTCTACATCATCAAGCTGTCCAGTTGACACGAGATTGCGTGTCAAAGCAAGTACATGACGTACATCCTGCATAACAAAACTATTGCCAGAAGGAAACTGCAGCCTAACATCACCAATGCCCACAATATCAAGAGAGCTGTTATCACCCAAGCGCACAGAACCTGAAACATTACGGTATGAATGAAACCACTCTCGGTAAGGTGTCACATGAAAGGATGCACCTGAGTCCAAGAGCCAACACTGTGCATACATAGAGTGTATCTCTATCATCTGCGAAGCACTAGAAGAAGCTGCTAGGATATAATCATTATCATCAACATTCTCAGGCTGCATAACATTGATCTCTTCAATTTTAACACTGGACTTTGTAAGTACTATGCTGCGATCATAAGACTTATCCTACACTTTGTATTTCCCCTTATCTTTGCACCTTTCATTGTGCAATTCATGGCATTGTGGCCTAATATGGCCCTTTTTCCCACAATGGTGACAAGTAACATCTGCATTTCTGCCATGGGATTTGCTACGTGACTTCCCATGAGACTTGGACTGAGATTTCTGAGAATCCCGTCCACGGCCACTACCACTACCATGCTTTCCATATCCATCATTCGTGCCTCTAACTATCATAGCATGAGACACACGAGAGGCATCCAAATTCTTACGGTTAACCTCTTCCTACAGAAGAGCACTCTCAACATTAGATAATTTCAAGGTAGCAGTAGAGGCACATAATGCAGTGCGGAATACATCCCATGACTCATTAAGAGTACCAAGCAAGAAAAGAGGAGTGACATCCTCTGCAAAACTGATGTCCTGCGAAGTCAAGTTCTTGAGTATTGCATGAAACTGGCTCAAGTGAGCAGACATAGTCACATTCTCCTTCATGCACAGATCCATAAGCTGCTTTAGCCAATACATCTGACTCGCTCGACTTTTCTTGTCATAGAGATTTTTTATCTTTTCCCACAACTTCCATGCACTCTTCTTCCTCAAAGACATTATAGTGAACTTGTTCTGTGAGAGACAATACAATAGTGAACTTGCATAACTCATCAAGCTCAAGCCATTCCTCATCTGGAATAGTTGCAAGCGGATGCCCGCTTAACCTCAAAGGTTTGATCTGTGATTTCTGCACCAACACCTGCCAAATCTGGCTCTTCCAATAAGAGTAATTTGTACCATCAAGCTTAGTGATGTTGAAAATAGCATGACCAGTGGACGAACTCGCCATAATGCAGGCTGGAAGACTGTAGACAATTCAAAAACAGCTTGCTGTTTACTGCAGAAAATGACAAAAAAAATCACCAAAATCAAGGGAAAATGGCGAGGAAAGTGGAACCAAAGCTGCTGTCCACCAAGTACTGGTGAAAGTATATCATTTCAGGGTGTTTCAGTGAGAGCGGAGTTTTGATGCCGAGAAGTGCTTAAAAATAGCCAAAAATTACGAATATCAAGGAAAAAGTATTCAACGTCGAAGGCGGCGGCTCTAGCTGGGACAATTTTAAGCGTCAAGTGCTTTAAAGGCGCTCGAGTGACACTTGTTGATTTTTGATAATTTTTCAGACTACCGTGTGGGTTGTCAGGAGTTACTGGCCAATGCGCGATGTCAAGCTAGACGTGCAGAAATTTACAGCACTCGATTTGGACACCGGACGGGAAAATGGCCAACAAATGGGCAAGATTTGAAAAGGTGGTGGACCAAAGTTTGGCCAAGTGGTCATGACCTTTGGGGGGGCATGTGGCATTTTATGAAACATCAAAACGTGGAGAGAGAGAGGCAGCAAAAAACGTGGGGAGGGAGATGTCAGAATGCGCCCGATTTTTGCGCCCAATCTTGGAGGAGGCATCATGCAGCCTATGAGCAACCTACTTGATGGATCTTGGGCCTTGATTCCCCTCTGTATGCTGACTCTATCGCCGCCTCTCGCTCCTCAAATGGTGCCCTGGATGAAGATCTCTGATTTTAGTCTTTCTCTCTCCTCCCTCTCTCTCCCTTAAGGGGCTGTTCTTGTGTGGAAGAAGGCAATGAAGAATGATGGAGGAAAGCTTGTCCGGATGAGATCGGATTGCTTCCGGATGGATGAAGAATTGAAGAGTGCTGTTCTTGAAGATGCTGACCATTCAATGCATGCTGGAAATCAGTCCCGTAATCAAGACCAAGAAATCGAGACCTGAAAATAAGAGCTAATGCTATTTTTATGAAGAAAAAATGATCTTTTTATGCTATTTGCTTTATGAAACTTTGTTCATATGGGATGAAAGTTCATTATAATATTTTTTGCCATGGGTTTAATCATTTTATGCCCTAAAAATCAGAAAATATAAGGCTACATGGCCGGAATTAGTATTAAAATACATGAAAAATACGCGTTTTAAGGTTAAAATTGGGTTTCTTGCTATATAAATGAGAAATATGATATTTCACACCAACTAAATCTGAGTTTTTTTTATCAATGAACCTAAGGGACATAGCCCACAATCAACCTTCATTTTCTGTCATTATTTATTAAAGAAAAATAGAGAAAAATGCCCAAAAATGGAAAAAATGAGTTTAAAATTACGAAAATTTGAAAAATGGGCTGAGTAAAATTAGGGAAAATTATATCTATGTTTGTGAAATGTATAACAATGGAAAAGCACAAGGTTGGCCTCGGTTTGTCCCCGTTTCTATGTTTTGTGAGTATTTATCGTTCTTTTAAAATGAAAAAATGCATAGAAACCCTATCTAACAGATCAATGATGCAAAATGCTAAGAGTTGGATGAAAAGGGGCTGAAACATTGAAAGATAAGAAAAGATTTGATTTATGCATTACACTTGGCATATAGGAGACGATTTAGATAAAGAGGATGGTAGCATTAGTATATGGCTCGGTGCCTCCTTTCAATGCAGCACGCGTCAGTGAAATTCATGGAAAGAATGCTTTATGCACTATGCACGATGCTGACTTTTTTTTTTGTCTGAGCACATAGCCATACATGATTTGCATTAAGCATAATAATTAAAAGGTATTAGAAAAGCCTCCTGGATACATGGCACCTATCTTCCTTAGGTTGTGACCAACGATGAGCATGAGAGGACGTCCCAAGCTGTAGGTTAGTCATTGGGTCCTAAAGGGAAATTGTTGTGAGGAATGGTACATCCTGGAATGTAAAATATTGGTATCTTGAGAGGAGTTTGTGCTCATTTGTGTTATATGTTTAGCAGCGCATCAAAGGGCCAATCCCTGCAATGTAGGAGAGCTACAGTGGGGCTCCGACTATTAGTCAGTGAAGTGCCTCATATGTGTGTGTGACGAGGCATTATGACTATGTACTTTGGGATCTCCCTCTGAGGAGTTTTAAGGGAAATGTTAGACTATAAACTATAAACGCATGAATTAATCTTTAGGGCGGTTTGTCCTTTAGCATTAGATTGACCCTCCTGGTTCGCGAGGCCGTGAGGGTGTTTGTGTATCATGAGCATGAGGTCCGGCTAGTGCTATAGCCAGTGCCGGCCCATTTTAGGCCCATTTTAGGTCATCAATAGGGTACTATCAGAGGTTTGCCACCATACATAGTATCAGCTACTGTTTAGCCCAAATCTGGGAGGAAAAGTGGTATCATCCGATAGCTTTTGCTAGTCGAAAATTGGGCATTTCAGATATCAATTATACCTACATGGAGAAGTTGTGTCTTGCGATGGTCTTTGGGACTAAGAAATTCAGGCACTACATCCTCTATGAAAAGGTAGTGTTCTATACAAAGGCGGAAGGGCTTAGATTGCTTATGAACAAGCCAGAACCGCCTGATCATTTGGCAAAGTGGCTAATCACTTTGCAGGAGTTCGATTATGAGATTAAGAGTAAGCCATCGAGGTTGCAGGGTATTGTGGAATGCCTTGTGGATTTCAGGGAGCCGAAAGAGACTTTGGCTAAAGGAAGTGATATTGAGGAAATGTTTAAAATTGATACAGCTTCCATCCCATCTTGGTATGCTGCTATTACGCATTATCTATCAACAGGAGAGATGGGAGCTGGTTTATCAAAGTCTGAAAAGAGGAAAATCAAACAGCAGGCATTGAAGTTTTCCTTGATCGCAGGAACACTATATCGACAGGGTGTTGATGATATCTATCGCCGATGTGTGATGCTTGCCTGGCGAGGTTCCTTTCATCTTGGAGGAGTGTCATGACTCAGCATGTGGAGGGCACTTTGCGGGATGGTTGATGGCACAAAAAGCATTAAGAGCTGGATATTGGTGGCCCTCCATCTTCCAAGATTCTTTTGAGTATGCTAAGAAATGTGATACTTGTCAGAGACATGATAGTCGAGAGAATAGGAAACGCCCACTTATGCCTATCATGGCTATCCTTCCATTTGAGAAGTGGGGCATTGATTTTGTGGGTCCTATTACCCCGTCGTCTACTACCCAGAAGAGGTACATTATAGTAGCAACTGATTATTTTACGAAGTGGTCAGAAGTGTAGGCAATGAGGAAGGACAATGCAAAAGAGACTGCAAGTTTCCTTTTAAAGCAGATTATCTACCGTTTCGGTCCATCGGAAGAATTAGCTTCGGACCTGGAACCATTTTTTGAACAAAGTGATCAAAAGCTTAACTGAGGCTTGGCAAATTAAGCATAATAAAATGACCCCTATAATCCGCAAGCAAATGGTCAAGTCGAAAGTACTAATAAGTAGCTTGTGGGTATCTTGTGGGTATCTTGTCTAAGATAGTCTCTGAGAAGAAACGAGACTGGGACACGAAGTTGTATGTGGCAGTATGGGCGTATAATACAACATTCAAGCGAGCTACTGGCCATACTCCATTTAAATTGGTTTATGGGGAAGAGTGTGTGTTACCCCTTGAAATTGAGTTGCCAACCATACGGTTTGCAATTAACCACTCTTTGGGGGATGAGGATTCCCTTTTTGAACGTTTCACGACCATAGCCCACCTGGACGAGCTGAAGTTGTAGAGCTTATTACACCAGGAGGTGGCTAAATGTCGGATGAAGCAGTTGCATGACCTTAGAGCAAAGAAATATACCTTTTAAAAAGGGAAATTAGTCCTCTATTACGATGCGCATAGGGAGCTGTTTCCAGGGAAGCTGGAACCTAAATGGGATGGTCCCTACAAGATTGTGAGGCTCGGGAAAAATAGGTCTATGGCCCTATTAGCTGATCTACAGGGAGTAGAGTTTAAAAATAAGGTTAATCTTAATAAGATTAAACCTTATTATTTCTAAGTATGCTAATACAAAGAAAATGCATTGCAGGTCCATGCTGGGGATAATTTGAGACCTGCAAAAGAGCTTAAAAGCTAGTTGATGGGGCTGTTAATTCCTTATTTGGAGCATCCATATCTGGAGCAGAGATACCATCAGGGAAAACTTATCTGGTGGAGCAAAGGATACAAAAGTGATTGAGCAAGAAGATGGAACCTTTGTGTGGGAGATCAAAGTCTTTTGCCATCACTGCTTATGACTATTGACGAGTATCCCTGTTGAGTTCAATGAAGGAGGTGGGATGGAGCCGTCAGTTCATCCTCTCAACATGCTTAACTTTGATTACCATAATTACGAATAGAGGAGTTCGTGATTGCCGGCTGTATAAACCCATTGTGGACGTACACATTATATTTTGACGGAGCGTCCAGGGGCCCTAATAAAAAAGGGAGTGTTGGAGTAGTAATCTGAGATCCCCGACGTAGAGTTACGATGAAGTTAGTTGCTTATCTCAGGGTAGGATTCACTAACAATATGGCTGAGTATAAAGCCTTGATTATGGAACTGCATATTGCCAAACAAGGTGGTATTCGTCGATTGTTAGTAAAAGGGGATTCCCAGTTGATCCTGAATCAACTAGATGGGACATACACAGTGTGAAATCCCATTCTTTGTATGTATCATCGAACTGCTATGACCCTACTTGAGGAGTTTGAGAGAGTGTCTTTTCAGCTGATTCCACGTTATTGGAATCAGTTTGCGGATTCATTGGCAAATCTTGCTTATGAGGAAGACCTCTTCTTCAATTGTGGTCCTAGTTTGGATATTGTTATCAATTATGAAACAGGACCCGATCACTTGTGGGGAATGTTATCAGAGCATGCAATATATGGCAGACGATGGTTGATATGGGTGATGCAAAGAGTAGCCGAGACCAATCTATCGTTATTATCCTAGACCCATAGGTTGATTAGACAACATGTTATGCGTACGCCTCTTGCTATATATGCATGAGGGATGGGTCATAACCTTATGCATTTAGTTTAGGGCTGCGAGCCCTGTGTTTTCCTCCTTGGGAATGAGCATATTATTGTATATCTGGATTCTTTCAGGGAGGGATGTGTAGGTGTCATTTTGTTTTATTTCATTAGGCCAAGAGGGCCAGTGTTGCGAGGTTTTGAATGGTTTATTTTGTTAGGCCAAGAGGGCCAATTAAGTTTTGTGGTGAAGTGCTTTATTTCATTAGGCTAAGAGGGCCAGTTGTCTATTTAGTGCAGGTACGGTTAATGGTTTCTTGTTTTAGTTTTGTGCTAGACAGGTTCGAAGAAGATCTTGGAAGGAGCCGTTTGTTGCGTGGAAGGTGATATCTCTCATTTATGAGTACTGTGGTTTTTGTGCTATATATGTCTGTGTGCTTGTAAGGGGTTTTCCTTTTCTTGTGGGGGACTGGTGTCCAAGGCATGAAGTCCGAGGGTTAGGTTCAGTATGTTTGAGGGAGGTCTGAGTAGTCATTGCCTCCTGTAAAGACATTGTCAGGCATTGAAAGACCTATTTTAGAAGGGAGTTCTAGTGACCCTGTTCTGCTAGCCTGCTAGGCAACCATTCTAGGAGTTCTTGTTAGTTGTGAGGCAGTTAGAGAAGCCTATCAGAAGAAAAATAATGATGATAAGGGAAATAAAACCCTGAATATCTAAAAAGACAATAAATAAATACAAAGGTGTGTAAAAAGGGGTTCTAACCCCTATAAAAATAGAAAAAGAAAAGAAAGGAAAATTTATACGCAGTTTATCATTGCCTAGCAGATGCCTGGTAGGTTCCTGGGAATGAGTCAGACCCGGGGCCAATGCCTTGTCTTCCTAGGGGTGGCATCTTACTGGAAAAGAAGAAATTAAGGAAGATTGGAGCGAAAATAAAAGTGAGTGTCAGAAAAGGATTAAGTGTTGCCTTGCGAGGGCTTGGTAGGTTCTTGGGTACTGAGACAGGACCTGAGGCCGATGCCCTGTTCTCCTTGGGTCACTACGCTCAGCTCCCTCCTTTTTACATGTCCAAGTATGTCAATAAAATAAAAACCCTAAAAGAAGAAGTATGCTGAAAGAAAATACTTTTTAATCAGGCTATAGGAGTCCTTGCCTAGTAGGAGTTCCTGGTTGTGTTGTCCTTAGTTAGGTAGATAGTTCAGACCACCACTTAGGGCAACCTCTTTGATAGTTCTTTTTAGTTTGGCTGTGTTGAAGCACTTGGTTAATGACTAGCTTTGGACTTTCTATCAGATTATGCTAGGTCTACTCCTTGTGGATGTCATGCCTTGGTTCTGTCAGGGGGTAGGGTGAGTGTTGTGCTATGTTTAGTATGTATTTATTTTGTATCAGCTTGATGCTGCCTTTGGTTGTTTTGTGCAGATCTACTATGGGATTGGACAGGCTGAGTCGTCCTATCCTATGGTCGCCAATGAGAGCGGAGTTTTGATATCGAGAAGTGCTTAAAAATAGCCAAAAATTATGAATATCAAGGGAAAAATATTCAACGTCGAAGGCGACGACTCCAGCTGGGACGATTTTAAGCGTTAAGTGCTTTAAAGGCGCCCGAGTGACACTTGTTGATTTTTTATAATTTTTCACACTACCGTGCGGATTTTCAGGAGTTACCAGCCAATGCAGGATGTCAAGCCGGACGCGCAGAAATTTACAGCACTCAATTTGGACACCGGACGGGGAAATGGCCAACAAATGGGCAAGATTTGAAAAGGTGGACCAAAGTTTGACCAAGTGGTCATGACCTTTGGGAGGGGATGTGGCATTTTATGAAACATCAAAATGTGGAGAGAGAGAGGAAGCAAAAAACGTGGGGAGAGAGATGTCAGAATGCGCCCGATTTTTGCGCCCAATCTTGGAGGAGGCATCATGGAGCCTGTGAGGAACCTACCTGATGGATTTTGGGCCTTGATTCCCCTCTGTATGCTGACTCTATCGCTACCTCTCGCTCCTAAAATGGTGGCCTGGATGAAGATCTTTGATTTTAGTCTTCCTCTCTCCTCCCTCTCTCTCTTCCTTAACGGGTTGTTCTTGTGTGGAAGAAGACAATGAAGAATGATGGAGGAAAGCTTGTCCGGATGAGACCGGATTGCTTTCGAATGGATGAAGACTTGAAGAGTGCTGTTCTTGAAGATGTTGAGCATTAAATGCATGCTGGAAATCAATCCCATAATAAAGAACAAGAAACCGAGACCTGAAAATAAGCGGTAATGCTATTTTTATGAAGAAAAAATGATCTTTTTATGCTATTTGCTTTATGAAACTTTGTTCATATGGGATGAAAGTTCATTATAATATTGCTTGCCATGGGTTTAATCATTTTATGCCCTGAAAATCAGAAAATATAAGGCTACATGGCCGGAATTAGTATTAAAATACATAAAAAACACGCGTTTTAAGGTTAAAATTGGGTTTCTTGCTATATAAATGAGAAATATGATATGTCACACCAACTAAATCTGAGTTTTTTCTGTCAATGAACCTAAGGGCTATAGCCCACAATCAACCTTCACTTTCAGTCATTATTTATTAAAGAAATATAGAGAAAAATATCCAAAATTGGAAAAAATGAGTTTAAAATTAGGGAAAATTGGAAAATGGGCTGAGGAAAATTAGGGAAAATTATATCTATATTTGTGAAATGTATAACGATGGAAAAGCATGAGGTTGGCCTTGGTTTGTCCCCGTTTCTATGTTTTGTGAGTATTTATCGTTCTTTTAAAAGGGAAAAATGCATAGAAACCCTATCTAACTGATCAATGATGCAAAATGCTAAGAGTTGGATGAAAAGGGGCTGAAACATTGAAAGAGAAGAAAAGATTTGATTTATGCATTACACTTGGCATATAGGAGACTGTTTAAATAAAGAGGATGGTAGCATGAGTATATGGCTCGATGCCTCCTTTCAACGCAGCACACGTTAGTGAAATTCATGGAAAGAATGCTTTATGCACTATGCACGATGCTAATTTTTCTTTTGTCTGAGCACATAGCCATACATGATTTGCATTAAGCATAATAATTAAAATGTATCAGATAAACCTCCTGGATGCATGGCACCTATCTTCCTTAGGTTGTGACCAACGATGAGCATGAGAGGACGTCCCAAGCTGTAAGTTAGTCGTTGGGTCCTAAAGGGAAATTATTGTGAGGAATGGTACATCCTGGAATGTAAAATATTGTTACCTTGAGAGGAGTTTGTGCTCGTTTGTGTTATATGTTTAGCAGCGCATCAAAGGGCCAATCCCTATGATGTAGGAGAGCTGCAGTGGGGCTCCAACTATTAGTTGGTGGAGTGCCTCATATGTGTGTGTGACGAGGCATTATGCCTATGTACTTTGGGATCTCCCTCTGAGGAGCTTTTAGGGAAATATTGGACTATAAACTATAAACGCATGAATTAATCTTTAGGGCGGTTTGTCCTTTAGCATTAGATTGACGCTCCTGGTCCGCGAGGCCGTGAGGGTGTTTGTGTGTCATGAGCATGAGGTCCGACTAGTGCTATAGCCAGTGCCGGCCCATTTTAGGTCCCATCATTCAGCATGAAAAATCCATGTCAGTCCATACATATATGCTTACTGTAATAAATTTAAGATTTTAGTAAAAGAGAGCTAACAGTGCCAAAATCGAATCCCAAGGCAATCAGATATTGCCAAGACCAAAGCCGGTATCATGCGGGCATAGCATAAGCATATGACGGTCGATAAGCATGAATCCAACACCCAAGTATGTTATACAAACATCTGCTACTAGTAAGTAGGCACACCCCTAGTCAACGGGGCAAAGTGTTCCTACCACTACCAAAACTTAACACAAGTAGGTGTCAGTTCACAAAGATATGGATCCAAAACTGAGACTTAGCTCATAAGCATACAGTGAACCAAGACATATGATGTATCATCCCAAAAGGTAAGAAGTCCCAAAGTCTCAAATGTCTGTAACTACTCAATAGCATGTAACTGCTCAATGCATAAAAGTACCACCTGCTCAATGTCTGATAAGCATTCAAGAATGCTCCCACTGGCACAAAAGTCATATGTAGGAGCTCAAGAGCTCAAGCTAAAGCAAGACACAATGCCAATGACATAAGTCTAAGACAATACATCAATAGTACATCCCAAATATGTAGGCGGTAGAGCATCCATATATAGCATCCGTAAGCATGTAAGACATCAAATACATCCCAATCCAAACTCTGACAAGTAACATCCAAGAATACTCCAGATAATCCAAAATGCATCCAAGATGGAGCTTCAATGAGCACTCAAGCTCAATGTATGCATAGGGTAATCAACTGTGACACGAGCATCAAGCCGTAGGCAACGGGTATGCATAAACCCAAGAAGCATCACTATCAAAGCATATACCAATGTCAATAAGTGCGGGCTGAAATAAGCTCAAGCTTTCAAAAGCATCCGGATTCAATGACAAGCTCAAAGCCATCCCTCGATGATCAATACATCATAGCATAACCCAAGACATACATCCGGAACCAATAGGCATATGTCAAAACATGAAAGATAGCTTTAGCCCAAGAGTATTCAGCATGCATTTACTGTTATAAACTATGTATTTCTAGCCCCAAAATCAGGCCAAAATCATAGCATTACATGTAGCTTCAATCTCCCAATCAATCGGGATGCAATAGGCATCAAACCGGTTATGTAGTCATGCCCAAACAAGCATAGGCATACAAATACATGCTGTCTCACACCTGAAATCTATTGCAGAAGATTCTGTCACATCAAAATTTGACAATTTTGACATCACCATTGCATCCAGAGCATGTCAAAACCCCAACCTAGACTCTTACCTTGCCTGAATCGGATTTTGAATGCCTGAGATATGACAAAAAGAGTGATTTTTGGGCCAGATTTTGAAACAGGAGCAAAAAAAACGTAAGCTGGCTAGGAGGGTATGCTGTCCCACGTGTCAACAATGGGGCCCAAAGGGGGCACAAATGAGGGCCAAAGAAGGCCTACACCAAGCCTCAGCAAGCCTTGATAGGTGTTGGAAGCAAGATCTAGGTGAAGGAAGCTCCAAGAGGTGTGAGCTATGGCTGCCCACAACTTGTTTACAGCTTGTGAGACCTGAGAACTGAAGTAAACCATGAAGAAAATGATCAAATACCTCTGATGCAATCCCTGAAGGTGCCCAACAATGCCGGGAAGGTGCTCGGGAAGCCAGGGAGTGACGGGAGCTTGAAGGAATCGGATATGGCTGCCGGGAAGGAAACCCAATGCAAGTAGGGAGTCGATGGGATGCTGAGAATGCCACGAACCAAGCTCAAGAGTTGGGAAGCCAAGCTCTAATACCAGTTGAAAGGGAGCGACGGATTGAAGGTTGGACTTGAGAGCTATGGCGGGAGAGCAAGAGCAAGAAAGGGAGAGACTAGAAATGGGAACTCCAATAGTCACAATGTGTGACTGGGCCTTCCTTTATTCAAACTGTCACTAAAAGAATAAAGAATAAAGTGACGGTGACGGGTGCCTGCCACCTACAGTGTGCAGTGGCAGTGACTGCCAGTGTAGTAATACACGGGCGGCTATGCAAAGGCGCCTTTACCCCCAACAAAGAGCTGGTAGAGATCATTTGCAAAATGAGAAAAAATGAGGAATCCAAATAAGATAAAACACACAAGCTCCAAGAAACCTACGAATGTCCAAAGTAGAAGAGCAAGTCTCTACAATCTTCTCTATGGCATCAATCTTTGCAGGGGAAGGCCTCTTGCCATAATAACCACACATATGTCCAACAATCAAAACCTCTCTAGCACCAAAAATAGACTTCAACTTTGACAATGTCAAATTCACTTCCTCTAGCCTGCAAAGAATCCTCTCAACATCTCTGATATGCGAAGCCACAAAGAACATGCATGCATGATCGTCTAAAGTATCATCCTTCTCTTTCTCTAGACAACCCTTGATAGTAGGCAGATCATCAATGAAAGGCATGGTAAGATCTAGAATCAAATCTTGTAAGCCCTTATTCATCCCATTCATCATATGAGCAACCGAATTAGTAGCTCCTTGTGGAAGCATATGCATTCGGACAAGGCCTAAAGGTATCTTCATCATAATCAAATCTCTGCTCTCAAGGGCAAGCTAGAACTGATCATATCCAAGATTAAGATCTCCAAGTGAATAGATAGCACGTCTAGCAAATGCCTCTGCAAACTCATCCACAATAAGTCTTGCTCCAACATTTTGAATAGTGACCCGGTTCACCGACTGTAAGTCATGTATGAATTTGAGTGTCCCATTCTTCTTAGGAAGTGTGAACCATCTATTAGAATATGGAGTTGAAGATGGTTCTAGAATCCTCATCTCAATCCGATCATTAAAAATCTCCACCAATTTGGGCAAGTGAGCCCTAGGCAGAGGAATAGGCCATAGATTCCAAGGAACATGTGGAATGGTAAAAATAACCATAGGTGTCACAAGCTTTGGATCAATGCATCCAATCTCATGTGGGAAAAAAGCAAAAGCTTTTCCATGTCTGCACTACATCTCTTCAAAACATCTCACCTCTTTTGGAAGTAGAAAATCTTCTCTCCCAATCTTCATCTCTTTCAGTGTCTTAGCCGAAAACTTGTGTCCATACCTGTAGGATTTTGTAAAGGAGGTTGCATAGTGGCTCTCCTAATCATCTCATCATTGTCCAAAGGTAGCGGTCTTGCAACTGGTCTAACCTTCTTGTCAAATGTCTTATATTTTTTTTGTCCTCTGGCTTCTTTGCTACAACCTGCAAATTTCAGTCCTTATTGTAAATACCCTAGTAAACACAAATTTTGCTATGTATAAACAATAGCATCCAACTCTTTTTACTAAAATATTTTAGCAAAGAACACTTTTTGGTGAGAATTCTCAACACCCAAATTTTCTTGAAGCATAAAATCAACAATTTCACAATACATCACAAGAGAATGGACCTGTAAGACATATGACAACTCTTGATTGTCAATTTTCAACAATACTGAAAGATCCTCCATAGTATCCGAGCATGAAAGCCTATCATAGAGACCACACCTACCTTGTCTTCTTCTTATAAAACACATGCAAGCTTCAATTCTTTCTCTTTTCTCTTCACATACTGCCTAGCAACTCTAGGCATGTTCGAAATATGTTGGAAACACAAAGTACTTTTAGTAAATACACCATAAACACATGAGGAATAATTGCCGCTGCTAGGAGGTCAGAGCTTCCTCTGTCTTGTACCACCATCGTCTCGCAAGACAGTGGTACCTAACAAAAATCTGGCTCTCCTGCTAGAAGAGGGGAATCCCTCAAAGAATCCTTATTCCACTGATGATTGATACAAATGGTCATGAACTGGACAGCCCTCTTTCCATCCTTACTTCAAATCTGTGAATAAGCAAACCCATCGTCTGGAACCTAAGCAAATCCATCGTCTAAAACCTTAGTCTCCATATGAGACTCAATAATAAATGGATGCCCCAAAATAATAGGATAAGAACAAGAATTCTACAAAAAGAAATGATAAGACTCATCCACATCTCTAATAAAAATCTTCAATTTCGTGCAAACAGCATACAAATCTCCTACAGTGTTGTTGGCTACATGCATGAGACAACCATGGTCCACATCAAATAGCCATCTACCAGTATCATACAATCCACGCACTATGACATTAATCTCAGAGCCATGATTCGAAATTGCACACAAGGGGTCTCTGTATTACCAATCTTGACTACAGTCTTCGTAGTCGCATGAGCCCAATGATTATGAGAAAAATGGCTATGAGGCACCAATCTAGGCACTTCATCACTCTCAACATACTGTACAGGCTGAAATAAAGGCTCAAGAGTATTCTTGGATTGCATATATAAAGCTCCACATGTAGAATCCTTAGTAATCTCTTCATCAAAATCAATCTCCTCAATCTGAAACCCATAGATAATATTGTTAAAGCCTCTCGATGGATCATATCTTGTGTTGGCTCTTCAATAACCTATCATTTTCTTTTAATGATTTCGATGATAATATCATGAAATTCTCTTTTGGCAATTCCTTCTCCAAGAGTGAATTCAAATTTGTAGTTAAGAATCCACTCATCAAGTACTTTTCAAATCCATAATCGTCTCAATGTCAGAAAGCAGCTTGAATCCAGGTTGCTTTCTTGGCTTCGGATCCTTTGTCTTTTCAGGGCTTTCTGTTCTTCCTATATTTTTGGCTTTTGAGCATCATCTATACTCTGCTCTAGACTGGAAGAAGAAGGCTAAGAACTTGGATCACTCCTCCTAGTCACCCTCTTCAAGCCTTCAAGTTGATCATTATCTCTTTTTCACTTCTCCTCAACAAGCACTTCAAATCCTTGAGATTTCACCATATAAGCATAGATAGAAAAGACATCAACTCGATCATCCCATCCAGTCCCTTTCTTGATCGCACCACCTATGGCAGAAAGTTTTGATGATGAAGCTTTTCCCTTTCTTTCTGCATGCAGTGCATAGGATTATAAATGACATTTGTCCTTCTGCAAAACTGCTCCAACTAAAGGCCATAGGTAGCATCTTCCTTTGGATTTCCTTTTCCACCTCTCACATTACATCAGAAGAGTGCAAAAAAGACTCCTCCAATAATTTCTTCACACCACCCTTACCAAAATTTGGTTTGATTGGTTGCTCTGTATCTCCAAAACAGATCATCTTGTCCTTCCAAACTACCAACTTTAGCCTTTTCGCCTCGTCAAAATCTTGACAGTCCTTTCACTTATGGTGTAGACTATCACGCACTTATGGTTTGGACTATCACACCACATGCAAGGATGAACACGATCATTTCTAGAAGAATTTGCAGGAGTAGAAGAAGTTGGGGCTGAAATTGAAGCTGGACTAAGTGGTTGCTACTCCATTCTAATCATTTTGATTTGTAGGTCTTTTAAGTTCTTTGAAATTTCTTTCACATATCTTTGACAATCAGTTTTGTAGATGGTCTGATAACCATAGTAAGAATATGCACAGGCATAGAAGTAGACATAGACACATGCTGAGAAATAGGAGAAGTAGTGGATGGAGCAGCATGAGAAGTAGGAGAAGTCATGGTAGGAGAAGACATTGCTAGTGGTGATTGCATGTCGTTTTGCAAAGCGAGCCTTCCATCTGCGCCTCTTTGTTACTGTAGAAACTACATCGATAGCATCCACCTTCAATCGCATAGGCTACATACGGTTTTCAAGAAGCTCTCCCAACTCATCTTGAAGGGCAGGATCAGCCGCCTGCAGGAATAACTCCACTTTCTCTGAGTTCATAGCTCTTTGCTCTAGTGCATCCAACTCATTGTATCTCTCTTCAAACTCCCGCAACAATTCAGAAGTAAGAAGTCCTTTGTTGGGCTAATAAACCCACTCTCTGAATTTCCTCCACGTAGCAATACCATAATCCTCCTGAAAATATTCATCTTTGAGCTCTTTCTTGAAAACATTCAAGTTAGAGTCTTGCACAAACAAATCTATCACTCTAACCTACAATGCAGGCATGACAAGCCATAAGAAATAATTGCTCCAATAGTTAATTGAAACTTTGAAGAAGCATGTCTGTCTTTCAAAGGATTTAATGTAGGCTAAAATATTCCAGCCATCAAATAATTTTCACTCACTAACCATAGCCTCAATCGCTTTGGTCACACCAAGCGTATTCTCTTGTTCTTCTTGCAACATTCATTGTTGATTCAATTGTTGTTGTTGCTGCATAGATAATTTCATTTGTTGATTCTGCATCTTAATGGTTGAAGAAAGATTTGCAATAATGTCTTCATCTCATCGGTTGAAAGAGAATAAGTAGTCGATGGAGAAGGCGGATTATTCGAAGAGTTTCCCATCTTGATGATCAGAAGCGACACTTTCATGTCAGGTTCACCAGATGCACGGGATTCGTGTGGGGGTTCGTGTAAGTCGCTTGTCGCAAAGATGCTAAGTGATATGGGAGTTCCAAGTACAAATCAAAGAAAAATTAAAATTCCAAAGCTCAATTAGGAGAGTTACAAGGAATACATACCAAACTAGGTGTTCATACATCAAACATGAAGAGAAATATGGTCAGTCTATTTGGATGGCAATGTCGATATGATAAACAATACTTATACATGGCATGATAGCTCCATCTCTTTCACAATTTTAAGTAGCTTCTTCTTTAGAATGACATCTTTGTTACCATGTGATTGCTTCATCCATGCAAGTACCACTTGAATTCTTTTCCAAAGCTTTAAGATTTCAGTAATGCTGATACTAAGGCACGAGAAAGCATCCATTCTTTGTATATTCTCAACAAGGTACCACTCCTTGTCATGGTAAATGATGCAAACAAAACCTTAGCTATTCACAAGAGATAATAGATGATCACACAAAATAGATAATAGATGAGCTCACAATATTTTGTTTTCCATTGAGTCATTTGGAGAGGGGGCCTCCACATTATCATCATATTTGAAGACATTAATGATGTCATCTTCAAGACAAGATGATCTACGACCTTTTTAAACTGGTGACTGTTTCTTGCTTTGATGACGGCCTGTGAATTCAGTTGTGATTAACCTCTTTGCTATGGGTGATGTAGTGATATCTATACTCAATCTTCAAGCCTTGTGGAGGTTGTTGCTGCCGCACAACTGCACCCTTATCAATGTAAACCTTTCCTCAAGTAGTGCTTTGACATGGCACGCTTGTTACTGAAGCTATGTGTTGCTTACAACTCTTATGTTGAAACAGCTAAGGACTCCTCATTGTCAATAAGCAGCAACAAGAGTGGCAAGAACAAGGTCGTGATGATCAACCTGCACCACTTGAATTGCAAAGCCTCTCAGGTTGCCTAAAAGAATTTTTCGAGAAGGGCAATCATGTAGCTGCCTTGTCAAGTACTGTAATGGTTGGTGTGCAATGACTTTGCTAAGATCGTTGTGGCATGGAGAACCTTCTATTGACAGTAGCTTATGGCTTCCCTGTTGTATCCTGTCTGAGAGCTTTCCCTTCCCTATGATCACAGTGCTCCAAATTCTTGTCCCTCTTCATGAACACAAAAGAAAAGAAGCCCCTCCCCCTCCTATCTAGCTCACTGCTCTCCTTTGTTTATGGCCCCTACTCAACCCTTCCTCTTAGGCTTGTTGTCTCCCCTCCTCATAGAAGTCATGATGGCCCTCATTAGTTATCATCCCCTCCTCAGAATATCACAGATCCACTTTCAAATGTGGTTGCCAAAAATCTTGTAGCTTTTTTTATTAAAGCTAAAGCTTTTAAAAAAAAGCTATTCTCTTCTATGGTTATCCTCTCCTGATGATCTTCTATTCATACTAGACTTGTAAAGTGAGGGATAAAAGAATTCAAAAACCTGTGATTATGATCTTTTTGTGAACCTCCTCTACCTGCATTCAAGCTTTTGCTTGAGTCACTGACTTTTCTTTTCTTCAAAACATCATTTCCCATGAATTTCCATGGCAAGAGAAGAGTGTTTAAGATGGTTTATGAAGGGAGCATCCTATAGCGGTGTACAATGTTCCTCTCATTTTGGAGACTTATTCAAGAAACATTTGTTGCATCTGAGCTTGATGAGATTCCACAAGTTATAGCATCATTGTCTGTGGTAACCGGGAGACTACCACATAGAAATCCTAGCTTCAATTGACGTTGAACTTGACCACACAATGTAGTGGTGCCTCATCAGACTCTATTGATACATTCAGCTGTTGACTAAAAGAAGCATCCAAGTTCATACTCTGCTCTTGCTTTGAAAGCGGTACATCCATCACAATACAAATCACTTTTAATCTTAACTTCATAGAACAAAAGGGAAACCATTTAACAAAAAACTGCAAGCCAATGTCCAAGTTTGTTGTGGGGTTCTCAAGGATGCAAACGTTTCTCCCATTTCTTTTGTTCACTACCTGTGCTAGGAAGAGCAACATCCAAAGAAGCTACACTGTCATCACTTCCTGCCTTGATTCATGCATTGTGCCCTAACAAGAAAATATGTTTTGAAATTGAACTTCATGCTCATCCACTCATGATTCGAGAGATTATGCAATATTGGATCCATGCAATGCAATCAATCAAACAATACTCCACACAAAAATTATGAATGCAATGAAAAGAATGTTCCTAGCCTAATTACATGTGCTCATGCATCATGAAAAATGCAAACACAAACGACTCACACAATGGAAAACAAATTCCTAATGACACCAACTAATTTTTTCAAATTCTTGGCAAAAAACTCTGCTCTCAGGTTTGCAGGTGGTGGATGCGCAGCATCACAACACTGGACACTTAACATGCACTTCTTGTGCTATAGACACATCTAAGTTTATTTAAAAATAAACCCACCATCACAAGTGCACGCACTAAACAAAAAGTGATAAACACATACTTAATTTTTAATAAATGAAATGCATTTAGAGACCCCCAATCAAGGTTTAAAGTCTGGGTTATGATACAAAGCATCGTTTCATACTTAATAATTTTTAACTAAATGATAAAAAAGAACCACCGTTTTCTTTTAAAGGTTTATAACATAACAAAATTTCACCCATTATTAATAACTTTATTAAAATGAATCTTTCATTATATTTATTTTTCCTACACTACACATTCCTGTTTTAATAAACGTGATTCGTGGGGATGGGCAACGGTGGAGTCTTATCTAGTGTCTTTTGTCATTGATGGTGGTTAACAGTTCCAGTGTCATGTCAACGTGATTAGTTCATTTGAGATTTTCTCTTTTTGTTTTGGTCATATGGGCGAGTTGTCAGAGAGAGAACTAGGGAGAGAGAAAGAGGAGAGAGAAGTCTGCAGAAGAGAGAGAAAGACTATAGGAAGAAAGAGAAGAAGAGTGACGAGGAGAGAGAAAGACTAGATTTAGAGAGAGAAAGACAAGAAAGAGGGAGAAGCCATAGAAGCTGTGAGCAAGATGGGAGAGAAAGACTGTAATTGTATTAATGTGTCAAAAAGATGTGAAAATTTACATGTCATCTCCTTTTATACCAATGTCAGTGTGCATAATATCAATGTCATTTACACTAAATCCTTATTCCCAGCTTCTTACAATCCATGGAGCCATAAAGTCTTCAACAAATAATCTCAAAACAAAGTAGACAGCTTGCTGTGTAAACAGACCCTGCTGGACCAATTCTGCCATAACTTCTAGTAGAAGTGTCCAAATGAGACGTACCATATATCAAAACAAAGCTCTTGAAGAGTACTTTAAGCCCATGTAGATAGCTTAATTCTGAAAATTAGGCACGATAAAAACTGTTTTAAAACAGCGTGCCGTCCTGAACCTGTCTGCATCATCACTAGCTCCATAAGCAATAGGCTTCTAATGTATCCTTCAAGAAAGGAAACTCATCCAATATAGAGTCAGGTCTTGAAGAAGCTTCTTCAGGTGGTAAACCTCTCCATTTGATCAAATATTCCACAATAGAACGAGATCGAAGCTTCTTCTCACGTTGACCTATAACAGCCTCTGGGATGTACTGAATAAGACCATCTTCATCAAATAGGTGGCAGCTCATCAACTATATCCACAAGATCACCATAAAAGGGCTTGAGCTGACTAACATGGAAGACATTATAAATCTTTGTGGAAGAGGGAAGCTCTAGTCTGTATGCCGATTCTCCAATTCGCTTAAGGATCCGATAAGGGCCATAAAACTTGTGGACAAGCTTATTACTAGATCCATCTTTTAATGTAGAGTACTTGGACTTGGGCACCTTCAATAAAACCAACTCTCCTTCTTGGAACTCTAAAGGCCTCCTCTTCTCATCAATATACATCTTCATTTGATCTTGAGCCTTCCTTAGATTCATCTTACATTGCTGAAGAAGGGTCTATATTCTTTCCAACTCTTCCTTCCCATGAGGATTGATCTTTTCATTAAAGATGACTGTGGGTAAGGGCACCTTGTATACAAAGCCTCAAAGGGTGAAACTCCTATGCTAGCATGAGTAGAATTGTTATAAGCAAACTCAACCAAGTGTACCAAGAAGCCCATGAGGTTTGGACATCATAGCAAAAATGACAAAGATAAGTCTCCAACCATTTATTAACTCTTTCTGTCTGTCCATCAGTTTGAGGATGATAAGCCGTAGATGGAGCCAATTTAGTGCCCATAGATGTAAATACCGCCTGCCAAAAGTTACTCATAAACTTTGAGCCTCTATCATGGACAATCACCTGCAGTAATCCATGTAGTCTAAAAATCTGCTCCATAAACTGACTGGCCACTTGAGAAGCAGTAAAGTGAATCTTGGTTGGAATAAAATGGGCTGCCTTGGTGAGTCTGTCTACCACCACATAAATACTATTCAATCCCTTCTTGGTAGTAGGTAAGCCAGTAATGAAATCCGTAGTGATATGAGTCCATTTACCAGTAGAAATAGGTAATGGCTGTAACAAACCTCCTGGCTTATGGGTGCTGTCCTTATTTTGTTGACAAGGCATACACTTCATAACAAAGTCCTTGACATCTTTTCACACTCTTTTCCAATAGAAACTTTTACTGATCCTGTCATAGGTCTTGAAAACTCCTAAATGTCCAGCTAGAGACGAAGAATGTAGCTCCTCCATAATTTTCCACGTAAAAGAAGAAGTAGAAGGAATTACAATCTTGCCTTTCAACCAAATAAGGCCATTTTTAAGCTGGTAATGCGAGTTTTCTTCCATAAGACCTTGCTGTAATTTCTAAAAAATATGGCTGAATTCCTCATCTAGAAGATAAGCCTCCTGTAATTCTTCAATCCAGCCATTATGCAATTTTGTCATAGCTGAAACTTTGTAGGCCCACATACGAGAAAGAGAATCAACCACTATGTTATCTTTGCCCCTTGTATGAGTGATGTCAAAATCATAAATCTGTAATGTAGCTACCCAATGACGTTGCTTTGGAGTAACATTGGACTAAGTAAGAAAATACTTAAGTACCCTGTGATCACTATGTACTCTGAATTGGCTGCCATATAAGTAATGGTACCACTTCTTGATTGCATGCAAGATAGCCAACATCTCCTGGTCATAAACATTCATAGCCATTTCTTTATCTGTAAGCTTACGGCTCTTAAATGCAATTACTCCATGCTCCTGAAGCAAAACAGTCCCAATGCCACCGCCACTAGCATCATACTGTATAGTAAATTCTTTGGAAAATTTTGGGCATACTAAGATAGGAGCAGAGGTAAGGAGTTCCTTTAACTGGTTGAAGTTGCTATCTACAAGAGCATCCCAAAAGAAAGCCTCCTTCTTCAACCTATCAGTCAAAGGAGCTGCAATTGCCGCATAATGCTTAATAAATCAGCGATAGAATGAAGATAAACCAAGGAATCCTCTAAGAGAGGTAGTAGTAGTAGGCGTTGGCCAATCTTTTATACATTGCACCTTCTTGGGATCAGCCTCCTATATTCCTTTTTCACTGACAATATGTCCCGAGTATTCCACTTCAGTCTGCATAAAAGAACACTTCTTCTCCTTAGCAAAAAGCCTATGATGTCTCAATACATCAAAAACCTCCTCATATGTGCCAAGTGATCCTATAAAGTCTTGCTGTAGATCAGAATGTCATCAAAGAACACCAAGACAAACTGAAAGAGGAAAGGTTATAAAATCTTATTCATCAAGCTTTGGAAGGTAGCTGGAGCGTTTGTAAGCCCAAATGGCATCACTAAGAAATGATAGAGTCCACGATCAGTCCTGAATGCAGTCTTGACTTCATCACCCTCTCGCATGCGAATCTGATGATACCCTAACCTCAAGTCAATCTTCGTAAAAAATCGAGCCCCCTTAAGCTCATCAAGCAAATCATCAATCTTAGGTATAGGATACCTGTTCTTCACTATGATCTTATTAAGATCCCTATAGTTAATGCACATTCTGAAAGATCCATCTTTCTTTTTAACTAACAGGACTGGGGATGCATAAGGTGAAGAACTTGGCTCAATGAATCCCATCTCAAGAAGTTCCTTGATTTGCTTGGCTACTTCCTCTCGTTGACACTTTGATAATCTGTAAGGTGGCTTATTGATTGTCTTTGAGTTGGGCTCCAAGTCAATGGGGTGATCTACTGCTCTCTTAGGAGGCAATGAAGTAGGTACCTCAAACAGATCTCTATACTCCTCAAGAAGAGCTGTCAAGGCTGGATGGTTTGCTGAATTATTGGGTTGATCTTGTGTTTCTTTATTCAGATGCAAAACAAATATTTGTGAGCACCTCTTGTACTCTCTTTTGAGTTATTGAATGGTAATAAGCTGAAAATCTGATCTACTAGGAATTCCCTGTAAATGGATAAGCTGTCCATTAGAGATAAACTCCATATACAACTGTGAGAAATCCATAGTGATCCTGCCTAGTGTCATTAACCAATCACAACCGAGTACAATATCTATAGGCCCCATTTCCAAAGTGATCACGTTTACCTTGGCTTCAAAATTTTCAGCCAACTGTAAAGAAACCTGTGGGCATATCTGTGTACTGATTTCCTCTTCACCATTAGCCACTTGAACTCTAATGGGCTACTGTAAATCTGTGGGAACACAATTTAGCTTGTCCATGATGGACTTATTCACAAAATTATGAGTACTACCACTGTCTATTAGAATGAACACTGGCTTTCCACATATGCTTCCCTTTATACAAAGTGTATTAGGGCTCTCAGATCCTGTCCAAGCATCCATAGAAATAGAACAATTTATGGCAGCAAACGGCTCATCACAAGTCCCACCTGGATCAAACAAAACACTTCCACTTGGATCAAAAGGAAAAGCGTCGGTTGGATCATAAAAATACTCTTGACCAACTTCCTCCTCAAGATCTTCATTTTTAGCATTAAGTGCCATTGCATTATCTTCATCCATGTCATCCTCAAAAACCAACATACTCTGAAGCTTGGGTTTGACATTTTTGTATACACACTTTCCAGGTGTATACTTTTCCCCACACTTGAAACATAAGCCTTTCTCCTTTCTTTCTTTATAAAGATCCATAAGAATAGATTTAGGATTTGTATTGGCTGAAATGGATTTAGGCTTGCTATCCCCTTGTTTGAAATCAACTCTTGGACTGTTTGTTGTCTTGAAATTACTTTGAGATCTAGAAGCATTAAATGGAGGATAAGTTGGTACCTGTAAGCTCCCATTTGGCACATGATTTCTACCATAAGTGTTACCAACTTGCCCCTACTTAAATACAGTCCTTGGCTATCCAATACCAGGCTGAAATGAAGATTCTCTTCTATACTTTCTTCCATAGCTCTCCGCAAGCTCAAAAGCCTTAAAGAGGGAAGTAGGATTTTGTGCCCTAACATCAGCTGATAAAGATGGCTCTAAACCATACATAAACTTATGAAGCTCAGCTTCATCACTAATGCTTTCCACATACATGGTCAAATTGAGGAATTGGTTAGTGTGCTCTCTTACACTTAGGCCCCTTTGTTCCAAACCATACCATCTCCATGCTAATTTCTCTTTCTCAAGAGGAGAAACAAATACTTCAGCCATAAGTGCCTTGAAAGCTTCCCAATTCTCTACAAGTATGTTTTCTTTTTTTATATACCTCCACCAGGTATCGGAAGATCCCTCCAAATGCAAGGAAGAAAAATGAATATTCATGTCATTAGTTTTAGGGAATATGTCAAAGTAGGACTCCATCTTAGAGGTTCACTCTTCTAAATCAGATGGTGAAGATGACTGACCATTAAATTTGGCTAGAACAATTTTGTCCTTTAGCTCTCTTTCATGAAATGGTTGCTGTCCCAAAATAGGATGATCATGATTACCATGTATGGAACCTCCAAATTGAGAAGGAAATCTTCCAACAGGTGGCCGAGAATTACTATGTAATCTTCCTGTTGGTAGGGAACCCCTAGAAATTTGAGTATTCAACCCAAAAGCTTGAGAATTAGCTCCATTAAAAGTGCCCAAATAGTCATCATGCCGCAGTGAAGCCTCTCCTACTTCATACTGGCTATTTGGAATGCCTCTTCTTCCAATAATCCCATGTCCATGACCATTTTGGTTAGATGGCCGAAGTGGGACTGAAGGGTCACTGTTTGAACAAGCTTTCTCCTTAGTTTCTTTTGGTCCCATTTGCATTGCATCCATTGAGATAATTGTGCCATAATTTGAGCATTAGATTCCACTAACTTATCAATAGAAGCCTTTGTTTGAGTCATTGAATCTACCAACTTCTCAATGGAAGACTTCGTTTGATCAGTAGACAAGACCATTTGCTCCATTCGTGATAAGATGGCCTCATATCGTTCCCTATATCTTTGTTCATGGACGCACAAAGTATTATTAAGTATACTGACTTCTCTTTGTTGTTTAAGCTCTTCATGGCTCTCTTGAGGTGTATTATCCAACATGGAATCCCTGATTTGCTGAGCATAATCTTCCTGGACCTTATTTTTACCCTTATGCCCTGCCATAATAGTGCAGTCCTATAGTACCCCCTGTCAGAAAAATGGCTATAACTTTTGCTAGGGAACTCTGATTTTAAAAAATTTAGTTCAAATCGAAGCTAAGAATTCCCTCTTTGAGATGAGCTATAGCATGCTATAACAGATTTAGGACAAAAAATTATGTAGCTAGATTTCTGAGTTTGAACTGTCTAGGCCTGCACCCTGTCTAAACCTGTAAGTGCCCTGTTTTGACCCTATAATGCAAGATAGTAACCCCAAATGGTTACCAAACCCTGTAAAAGGTTTTATAGGACCTATGGGTACCCTGTAGTACCTGCACCTCTACTTTAGTAATGAAGGGTGTACCTGTAACCACCTATAAGTACCCTGTAAGTACCTTGTAAATTCCATGTTTTACCTTGTTTTGGACATGTAGGTACTTGAGCCTTTGGGAAATCTTCAATCTTCAATTCTCCACTCGCTGTACCTGTGTGAGGGATAAAACGGCATGACAGGCTCCCTACATGGGCTCAGAATCACCAAGAGGTGGGTAAAGTTCCCCCCGGGTCAGTTGGTTGCACCCCTTCGGGATCTTTGATAGTGAGGGAGGGTCACCTCTCTTTTGTCCCACTATCTCCCCCAGCATCCACCTTTTTCCTCGGTGGGTATATCAACATGGTAGTGGCTAGTAATCTAATCAATCAGCATGATATGCATTTTTGAAATATTCATTCAGCCTTTCATGAGATGCAATTGAATGGAATTTTGAAAGTTTGGATAGGAGAAGGGTCTTACCAATGCAATTCAGTGACTCACTGATTGCTAGTACTTACCCTTTTACAATATTTTAGCTTGGGTAAAAGAAATTTAGCCAATCAATGGATTAGAGTAAACAAGTTCATCAATCAATAGATTCAATCAATGGGATTCAATTGTTATGCTGGAAATTTCAGATTGAAGCCTCTAATTCACTGATTGAAACTAGTATGTATAAAGCAAGCATTGCATTCATGAATGGATTGATTCAAGTAAAGGTTGGCTGAAATTTAATGGATATTATTCAATTCTTTAATCTCTCAATCAAATGGATTAAGCTCAACAATTGGATTAATGAGAGAGATTAAGAATTGAAGAAGAGTACCTTTGACATGGTTGATGATGACTTGATCAATCTTCATATGCTTGATAGAGCCTCCGGTTGTCCAATGTTGGTAAAATAATCCCCAAGGCTTGTGTATTCAGTACTTAAGAACAATCTTGAAGCTTCAAATGCTTGAAATTGAGGCATTAAACCCTTTTCCTCCAAATTTTTGCTCCATAGAAGCTCTTGAGCTTCAATCTTTGACCATTTTGTCCTTAATCCTTGCAATTTGTTGAAGAATCTTTGCTGAGATGATCCCATGGGCTAAACGGATGAAGAATCTTCAAGAAATTGTTAAAAAATGGAAGCTCGGGCTGAAGCTTTCATGAATGCCATGGACTGTTCACCTAGGGTTTAGGAAGAGGCTGAAGAACCTTGAATGGGGCTGAATGTTTCCATTTAACTGATGATTTATACTTGCCAAGGATCAGGGAGAGTGCCAAGAGCTGAATAGGAAGCATCCATAGCAAAGAGCAAGCTGAAATCAGCCCGAAAATTGCGCCGCAATTTTTGGGGTTGTTTCTAGCTCCATAGCTGAGCCTAGTTGAAGAAATCTTGTGCTCATTCTGAAGGTAATGAAGTGAGGGATCTATTCCAGGAGGTTCTTGGCCAAGAAGATCAGAGGTTTGAGAGAAATGAGCAGATCTTGATGGTGAACTTCCATGAAACCTGCAGGAAACTCCAGGAAAGGGAAAAGAGAACTCCCTCTTTTCAAAGTAACCATAGTTTATTCCGAAACTAAGCCCGGTTAACTCTTATTTACCCTAGTTACCTCCAATTTCGCATGAAATTTGATGACAACCTGTCATTTAAGCCATCCTATGCCATATCTGACCTTGGATATGTCCAGATGTAGTCTCTTACTAACTGTAGATGATCTGCAACACTCCACTAGTCACTGTCTTGTAAAATTTTTGTCTGAAATTGATTTTGATAAAGGAAAATAGGATTGAAAATAGAAGAAAAGAATGGATCAAAGACCAATGCTCTAATACCACTTGTCAGAGAGAGAACTAGGGAGAGAGAAAGAGGAGAGAGAAGACTGCAAAAGAGAGAGAAAGACTGCAGGAAGAGAGAGAAGAAGAGTGATGAGGAGAGAGAAAGACTAGATTTAGAGAGAGAAAGACAGGAAAGAGGGAGAAGCCATAGAAACTGTGAGCAAGATGGGAGAGAAAGACTGTAATTGTATTAATGTGTCAAAAAGATGTGAAAAATTACATGTCCTCTCCTTTTATACCAATGTCAGTGTGACATGGCATAATATCAATGTTATTTACACTAAATCCTTATTCCTAGCTTCTTACATGAGTTAGGGTACGGTATGTCTTTTTCTTTTTTGCCTAATACGAGGATTCAGGGTGTCTGATTATATTGCATCACATGAAGCTTTCAGTCGCACATATGTAGATGTCATGCAATATGTTTTCTAGGGTGGACTGCTTGGGGCAGTTAGTTAGTCGGTTGAGTCCATGTGAGTTATTATGATTGATCTATTATTCCTATCCTATTGTTTTGTAGGCATTTGTTGTGATTGTCTTTGTGTATGGTGTGTGTGTAACCCATCTAAATGGCACCTCATACTCCTCCCCTAGTTTAGTAAGTTCCGTTGGTGTCTCATCACTACTCTTTATTATTGGATTTATATCTTATCAGCAAAGCATGCTTAGCAAAGTTCGTAGCACTTTCATTGCTACTTATCCCAGAGGATATTGATATATGTGATCACTTTCTTGCCTCTTATAGTAAGAGGTCTGGCCTTGAAAGAGGAACAATTATCAAACTGATGCCTAAAAGCTTGGGCAAGGCTTTGTCTTTACCCTATTGAGGAGACTCTTTTCCTACTACTCAATAATTGTTCTTGAATGAGGATATCCTTTAGTTGTTGTAGAAGCAAACATAGGATGTGTTGAACCGTAATAAGGTTATTACTACCTCAGGCATCAGTGTCTCTATGAGCTCTAATCTTGTGTGGAAGCAACTATGCCAATTTCTTTAGGACAGGTTTATGCCTGCCGCCCGACACCCTTTAACTACCTTTCCAAGGAGTTATTTACAGCTTCTAGAATGGTGTTGAAAGGCATAACTATTGATTGGAGTTCCTATCTTTTGTCAAAGATGGATCAAAACTTTGTTAGAGCCACAAGGGGTACTGTCACTAACGTTACATTTGGTTCTTACCTTTCTTTCTTTTTGGCATATGCTGCCCCTCCGAAGGAAGTTCCTACCTTGATAGTTGATCCACTAGAAGTTCCTCCTCCTACTGACTGCACTGATGTTGTCATTGAGGATCTTGATCATATCCTTTCTCTGGTAATTTATAGGAAACGCCTTAAACGAGTGGCTGAATCAGCCTCAGTTCCTCCTCTACTCTCTATTCCTGTTCAATCTAGCAGTCAACTACCAGCTTTCCTCGCAACATCAAATCTTTTCAGAGCACATCGTGATGGTACTCTAGAGATTTCCATTCCTTCTGTACAACACTTACTAGCAGGACATGCAATTCCCTTCCTATGCAAAGACATCAAGAGTTCTATTGAGCTCTCGGTGATTGCCTATATCTAACAGCTCTATTCTTCTTGCTATGATGAAGTTCAACACACCAAAGAAGAATGGAATAAAGCAAATGATGAGCTAGCTTTTGGTCAAGAAAGATTTTTTTATCTTTGTACCCATATGGAGGAGTAGACTAAGCTTATTGATGCATAGAAAATGGAAATTGCTAGTTTGCAAACTCAGTTGGCTGACACTAACTCTCAAGTGATTAATGTGACTAAGGAGAGGGATAGATTATTGAAGGAATCTCAACAGCTTCAAGCTTTGATAGCTACTCAGAGAGAGGAAGCTTAAATTGGCTAACACCACCCTAGAATAGAGAAACATTCAAATTCAGTAACTTAATGATTAGTTGGTTCATTCCTGTTCTTTTTCATAGAGCCCTACTGTGCAACCAGTTCCTTCTTTGCCCCCTGTGGACTTGGCAGTTATTCAAAGACAAGCCACATTATGCCCTTTTTTCCAGGATAAAGTGGAAAGGCTTAAGTCTAGGATGGACTTGTTATGGTCTTCATTTGAGCAGTTCCAGGAGTATATTCCTCCAGATCACTCATTTTTTGTGCAGTCAACGATGGATCTACCTCTTCCCTAGAGGTTGGATGAAGTGGGTTGCCTGGTCTTCTGACTTGTTGACTGAAGTCATTCGAATGGTTTTTGAAGTCTCTGTGACTTCAGATACAATGTCGATGTCTTATATGTATTTGAGAGGTGACATGATGATTCCAAATGATGAAGATCTAGCTTAGTATGTTGGGCATGTGTTCCTACAAGCTGCTTTGTATGTCAAACATTTGGAGTTGTGGATAGATGAGATTTTTCAATGCTATTCCTCCAAAGTGGCTGAGTGCCTTGAAACTTTGTGGCATACAATGTTTGATTCATTGATCTTGAATCAAAGACACAATAGAGCCTCTATTCATGTGCAGAACATTAACCAACTGAGGGTGGATCTTTTAGCTTATCTTTCAAAACAACATCCATTTGCCTCATCTTTCTTTGATGCTTATCATTGACGATCTGTCGCCTTAGGTCCATCAGTTCCTAGCTTGTCTTATTATCAACAAATGGCCCATAGTTACGATGCTTATTTTTTCCTTTATAAATCCAACTCAACATTTATTTTACCTCTTCTTTTTCAATCTTAGGGTGTCCCTCAAATTTTGATCTTTACTTATTGTTCTTTCATTGAAGATCATGTTTTTTCTCCTTCTCTATCTTATCGTTCCCCATCTATACATATTCCTTTCACTTTTTGTGCCTATCAGTTAATACATTTTTTAACAGATTTGCCTAAATTTTCAACGAATCCCTCTTTAGCTCATTACTCATTTTGTGATTTTTCCTACCCATCTCTTCATCCTCTTTTACCTGTTCCTCTTCCATCTCCTACCACTTCTATTTCCCAAGCCCCTTAGTTGATTAGTGGATATGAAGGGTTTGATCAGAAGATTCCTAGAATAAGAGGATGGAGCTCAGCTAATTCTCTTACTAGACCATAGATTAATTGTCCATTAATTCTAGGGGAGTGGATTACTGCCAGTCAAGCATATCAAAATTATCTCCATTTTGCTCAACAACATTCACAGTCTACATATCTTTTAGTGAGATTGAGGGCTTGCTTTTCTTGGTACCTAGCATATATGCATAGGCATTCACATAATGATCCGAAGGCCTTTACAAAGTTATGCATGAATGTAAATGTGAACATTGATTCCCAACAACTGGATGTATTGTATTTTCATGCCCTTTGTCTACATAGTAGATACCTTGTCTTGCTAGAGAGGATCTATTGCCCTCAATTTTTCTAGAATCCTCCAAAAACTTTTATGGATGAATCCTTATTCATGGACCTTTTTTGAAATCACCAAGCCTTCAAGAGGGATCATCTTCACTAATATCTCTGGATGTATCTTTCATGATTCATACTAATATATCTCTCTTTTGGAGGTGCCATTGAGATGGGTGTTTTGTGTTTGTGTTGTGTTAATTTCTATGTGATGAGTTCATGGTGGTTGAATATTTGGTTTGTTAGAGAGCTATATTTTTGGAGATTTGCGGTGATGGTGATGGTGATGGTGATGGTGGATGGATAGCTTAAGAAGCAAACATGTAGAACCTCCTATATCCTTTATGAATTTGTCTCATGATTTATTGTTGTTTATAAGATATGTTAATGGATAAAGGGTTTTCATTTCGTTGTATTCTTGACTAGATACAGGTTATAAATTGGGTCGTGGTTGGATGGTTTCTTAAAGATGCTAAAGAAGATCAAGTTTAGCTCTTTGATGAACTTGTTTTCCCTTTTTCCTAGGTCGCAAGGACACTCCCTTATTAAGTGTGGGGATATGTTGAATGTTGAAATGACTTGATTCTTTTGGTTGATTTTTGTTGTTTCTAAGTCGTGAATGGTTGATTTTTAATGGATTTTGAATGATATTTAGTTGTTTTGGATGTTTGAGATTTTTTTAATGAGTTTGATTATGTTTTGGAAGCTCATGATGTTTTTCAGTAGAGATATGAGGCTTTGTGTTGTTCCGATAGGTTTTGTTGAGGTTCTAATTGGTTCTGTTTAGCTTCTGTTTTGTTTCATTTTTCTTCTATATGAAGCATAGAGCTGATTGATGAAATTTGAGGTTTTTTACAAGCTCATTGAATGGTTTTTGATAGTTTGGAATGGTTTTAGTATGAGTTATGTGGTTCTAATACTTTCTATTGACCTTTTGTAACCCTCTGTGTAGAGCCTCTATTCCTATTCTATTATGTTATGTAAGCCTTTGTAAGTGTTATGTGGAATGTATGTGGACTTTGGAAAAGTTTTCTAGCCTTGAAAAGAGGTGAATATAAGTTCAAAAGAGATCAAGGAAGTGAAAGAAGTAGCTTTTGAAGACTCAGGAGAAGGCTGGAGTGAAGTGACCCTATTTCCTTAGTGTTTCTTTTGGAGCTCCAGCTCTCCCTCACTATACTTATGGGATTTAGGCACCTCTTCCTAGACTTCTTGTATTTCCCTTGCCTACTGCTCTATACAAAGAGGCATACAAATAAGTGTGATTTTCAAATTCTCAATATAAGAACATTCCTCTATGTTAAGATAATTCTAGCTTGATGATGCTAGGAGCAGGGATTAGAATTGGGCTAGCCTGAAACAACATCAAATAGGAGGTAGCATCCAATGGTGGCTACTTACTGCTAATCAGTAGGCTAACAAGGAAACATGGAAATGGATGGTAATCTAAATTATGTTGTCATCTAAATCAAATTGCATAGAAAAAATTGCTAAACAATATAGAAGAAAATTTTCAAAGCCAGTATCTTAATGAACCAGGCTTCTTGCTTCATCTCCCACTACAAGTGATCCCACTTGACATGAGCTAGCAAAGATGCTACTGCTAGATGATCCATATGCTACATCTAGTGAGTTTGATTATCTTCCAAAGTATAAATCCATGTAATTAGGTGCTTAAAAGACAACTCCTCCATTATTTTGAGCTGCCCTTACATCCAAACCAATTGAGAGTGCTTATTGATATCTAGAGTTGACTTTGAGCCAATAGCCTACATCTTACCCTCTTGTTTTTTGTTAGGAAATTACCATTGCCCCCACCAAACTAGTCCCACTTGGCCTAGCCAGACCCTTTTCCAAATGACTTTTCCATTGTTGAGTAGATGGAACCTATTAAGCTTGTGATGGGACCTAAAGTGGGCCGGCACTCGCTATGGCACTAGTTGGACCTCATACATACGATAGACAACCCCACCACACGGCCTCACGGGCCAAGAGCGTCTAAGACTCACTTTGCACTAAATGCTTATGATGATTTTGTGTTTGTATCCAATTTGTATTCCAACGTTCACCTTCCCATCTCCTCAGAGGAAGATCCCATAACGTATAGGCATAATGCCTTGTAATACACACATAGGGAAGCACCTCTCAGTTGATTGCCGCGGCTCCACTACAACTCTCCTACACCTCAGGGATTAGCCCCAAGATGCGTCGCTAACACATAAAACATTCATACAAACTCCACTCTTTCATAATTCAGCATTCCAGGAGGTTTTAATTTGCCTCACAAAACTTTCCCCAATGGAAGCGTCCGTTGAACCTATAGCTTACATTTCCTGTCCTCTCAGTGTTGGTCAAATTTTATCAATCAATTGCAATGCATTCCAGGAGATACCACGTGTCATGCTTGATGCAAGGTGTATGACTATTGTACACAACCATTTTATGATTTAAAAAAGTAGCCATGTGAGGTGCGAAAAACAGCCCTTTCATGAATTTTAACTAAACGTTACGTGCTGCGTTACTTTAGGAACTAGCACCGGAACTTCCGTGCTACTAGTTGCCTATATTTAAGTATGGAACGATCCCTAAATGCTATGCACAAAGAGGAAAATCAGAATTTGTATCTTTTCAACAATTAGATCGTCACACAAACTTCATTCCCCCCTCACCGTTTAGGTGTTGTTGCGGTACATAGGTATAAATGGTTGTTTTGTATCATTTTTGTATGTAAAAAGCAATGAACATAGACTATAACATAAAGAAAAAGGCCTCATGCTTTACCCTTACCAAACATTCACACACATAAATCTTATTTTTCCATATTTTTAAGCGCGAAAAACCCAATTTTCCCTTTTTTTACTGCTTTTCTCTATTTATTATTCATGGAAAATAGGAATTTTTTGATTTATTGGTAATGAATTATTATTTTGACTGAGATTTAGTATTTTCTCTGATTTTATCTCATTTTAATCCCTTTTCTCCAACTCAAAATTTAAAAAAATTACTAATTTCCACTAAAAATGACATTTTATGGGTTTTAAAGAATTAATAACGGCTCTAAATCATTACCGGTTCTGTATTTCTATAGTTACAGCTCTCAAACAAGATGCAAACAAGGTTCAAACAAAATTTCATTGGATATGAACAACTTTTGGACCATGAAACAACAAAAACAATCAAATTTCTTTGTAAAATTGAAGCATACCGTGTGTCTTACGTGTTGCGGGTTTTTTAATCATTATTCCGGGCAGCCCACAGACCAACCAGCAACCATTCTTCGGTGCTGAACCTCTTTCCTCAGCCTCCTGTTCATCTTGAAGCAATCAGATCACAGTCGGACAAGCATTCTTTAGCCCCTCTTCTTTTTGATTTCTTGCACATGAATTGCCTCTATGCAGGAGAGAGAGGGAGGAGAGAGAAATATTGGTTTTTTTTCTCTTCACTCACTGCATCATTTCCTGATCGGTTTGTGGCGATGGAGGGCGAAGGATAGATGCATTCCAAGCCCAAGAGCACTCCTCTTGATTCTGCATATCAGAAATTCATCATCTTGGGAGAAAAGAGGGGGTGCAAAAAACTGATGCCCCCCCCCCCCCCCCCTCCCCCATCCTTTCAAATTTTGGCCTTTTAGGCCTTAAGCTCTTTTAGTTAGAGCTTTCAACCAAATACCCAACTTATCTAGTTCATGTTTTTACATTCACACTCTTGGCCAAGTGGTTTTTTCACATTTGAGGGGGCAAACGGCATCGGAATCGAGATCCGTCTAGACAGGTGGCTTCATGACGTCGAAATCTACAAAGTTGGACCCTGTCACGCTCTTCCCAGCTTTCGAATCCAGTAGCTGCTTCACAACCCCAACCCTTGTGGGGATTAAATGGGGGATTAAACAATCTCGGAATGGAGATCCATCGCTTGTGTTGGATTCTTGGCATTGTTTTACATCTAGGAAAACTCCAGGTCGACCATCCGCCACCGTTTGATTTCCATAAAAATAAGCACTGGCGCTTTCGGGACTTGCCGCTTAAAATCGTCCTGATTGCCACCGCCGCCTTCGACAAAGTCTATTTTTCCCTTGATATTCGTAATTTTTTGCTATTTTTAAGCACTTCTCGGCATAAAAAATCATCTATCATTGGTGACCACAGGATA